>NC_058135.1:292782786-292814149 GCF_016433145.1 Gracilinanus agilis | reverse complement strand
AGAAGAAGAAGAAGAAGAAGAAGAAGAAGAAGAAGAAGAAGAAGAAGAAGAAGAAGAAGAAGAAGAAGAAGAAGAATGAAGAAGAAGAATGAAGAAGAATGAAGAGGAGGAGGAGGAGAGACCACAAACATAATTTTAAAGAAGGAAGAGGAAGAAGAGAAGGAGAAGAAAAGGAAGTTAGAAGGAAGAGGAGGAGGAAGAGAAAGAAGGAGAAGGAAGGAGGAGGAGGAGGAAGGAGAAGAAGGAGGAAGGAAGGAAGAAAAGGAAGAGGAGGAAGGAGAAGAAAGAGAAGGAGGAGGAGGAGGAGGAGGACTCTAGAGCTGTTGGGAGGTGACCAGCTGTGACTTAGAAGCAGAAGAAGCCTTCCTGGTATGAGTTCCAGCTGGACACTCACTAGCTTTGTGAATGAACAAGGCACTCAGCCTCTTCCAAAAGTGGAAACAATACCCCGAGTCCACCTTGCAAGGTTGTTGGGAGAATTCCATGAGATACATGCATAAAACCTGGCAAACTTTTGAATGGCACAGAAATGCCAAGTATCATCATCGCTGATGTTCTAGTCACATCTGACTCTTTCTGACCCTATTTGAAGTTTTCTTGGAAGTCATACTGGAGGGTTTGCCATTTCCTTCTCCAGCTCCTTTTACAGATGAGAAAGCTGAGGCCAGCAGGCTAAAGTGGCTCACAGCTAGTGAGTGGCTGAGGCCAGAGCTGAACTCAGGAAGAGGAGCCTTCCTGCCTCCAGATCCAGGGTTCTGTGCCCTCTGGTACCACCTCTCTGCCCATCATGATCATGATAACAATGACGATGACGATGACAATGAGAGCCCATTGGAGCTTCAAACTCTCCCATGTAGCTGGAATTGTTGATATCACTGAGAAAAAATGTGGCTTCTGGATCATCTATTTGAGAATATGAAAAGACCTTCCACCCCCTCCTGCCCTCTCAGCCTCATCCAGCTCTTTTTATTTACTTGCTATTTCTTTCTTTCCTTTTTTTTCATCTTCCATCTTAGAATCAATCCTATGTATTGGTTCCGAGGCAGAAGGCAATAAGGGCTGGGCAATGAGGGTTAAGTGACTTGCCCAGGGTCACTGAGCTAGGAAGTGTCTGAGGCCAGATTTGACACTTGCTATTCCTTATACATTTTTATAATTATAGCAGCAGAAGAGAGAGGGACATGTTGGGGAGATGAGAGCTGGTCACTAGCAGCTCTCTGGGCCTCGGTTCCCCACTCTATTTAAAGAGGCAGAAAAGAGAGAACTCGGGGTTCCCCCAGGTTCCTTCTTGCTCTCCAGGCTGGCGATTCCAGAGCAAAGAGAACTAAATTGAACTATCCACCAATCCTGGGCAGCCTTGGGTAAGTCACACATTCTCTGTGGACGAGGAACTGGACAAGATGACCTCGAAGAGGCCTGCTGCCTCCTGAGATTTAACAAAGTCAGTCCAGTCCAACGGAAAGATGGCTGGATTCAGAAGCAGAGGAAGTGAGTTCAGATCCCCCCTCGGCCACTCTAGCTCTGGGACCTTGGAGGAGTCATTGCCCCCTCGTTCCTCCTATGTAAAATGACAAAGCTGGACCACATGGCCTGTGAAGTCCCTTCCGGCTCTGGATGAGATTCCCGCCACCCTTTGGAATCACTGTCCCGGGGGCAGCTGAGGAAACTGGGAACATGGTGGGACGTTGGAGGCCGGCTCATCCGAGCGCTGCAACTTACAGGGGCAGCACCAAGACCCTGAAAGGGGAGATGTCTTGCCAGGGGCTCCTGCAGAAGGTGAGGGGGTGGGATGAATGAGATGCCAAAGGCAGGTTTCTACTGGGCCGCACTGCCCCTACCAAGGGCCCTGCAGAGGTCGGGAGCTGAGCTCCTCGTCCCACCACCCGTCAGCCACCACCAATCAGAGATTCCTCCACCCCATCCCACCCCCAGCTGGCAGCCCTGACTGGTCACTTGGGCAGAGGCTCAGTTAAGGCGAGAGGAGGCTCCGTGGTCGGCCCTTTGCTGCCATCTCCCGGGCCCTGCTGGGTACTGCTGCTCCGCCGGCCTGTCTTTCCGGACTAAATAGCCCCATTGCAGGGGAATCATAGAAGCAGAGCTGGAAGTGCAGCTCTTTCATTTTACAGGTGAGGAAACTGAGGCACCGAGCTGTACGTGTCTGAGGTTGGATTTGAAGCCACAACTCGGACTCCGAATAGATGTCAATCAACCTGAAAAGACTCCGAGCAGAGCCGGGCTGGGATAGGAGAGTCGCTGGCAGAGAGGACTGGCTGGGCTGCGATAAGACGGGACGGAACCAGCCAGGATGGAACAGAGCAGCGAGGGACGCTCGTCTCACCTGTAAGCCCACGGCACGACGTGCTGCCCACCGAAGCATCCGTGGACGGTCAGTATTTCGTGCCAAGCCTCAGACTACCCTCCCAATGCCAGGTTTGCCAGTCAGGCTCCTGATCCTGGCAGTCTTTCTTCTGCCCAGCAATGAACCGGGGCTCTGTCCGAAGAATGCTTATCTCTTGGGATCTCGTTCCCCTTGGACCCCGCTGTTGGACGCCTTCTCAAGCCTCTCAGGGTCTCTGGGTTGAGGGGATTGTCATTGGCATGCAGTCCCACCCAGAGCCGAGCAAGGATCCCTTCTCGAATACCCCCAGCATTAAAAAGGAGCTGGTGATGGGGGCAGCTGGGTAGCTCAGTGGATGGAGAGTCAGGCCTAGAGATGGGAAGTCCTGGGTTCAAATCCGGCCTCAGCCACTTCCCAGCTGGGTGACCCTGGGCAAGTCACTTGACCCCCATGGCCCACCCTTACCTCTCTTCCACCTAGGAGCCGATACACAGAAGTTAAGGGTTTTAAAAAAATGTAATAAAATAAAAAAAATTATTTCTACATGTAACTAAAAAAAATAATTAATTTTATTTTAAGTAGCTGTCCAGCCTCTGCTCAAAGACTTTGGCAGGGAAGACAGGGGACGCCAGCTTCCCAGGCAGCCTTCTTTGGGATAGCAGAAGATGGCCATCCACTCAGAACCCCAGATCTTTTTCAGACAAAACGCTATCTAACCAAGGCTTTTGCATACTGTGTGTGTGAGAATTTATGAAGCCCAAGTACATGACTTACTTTAGCACCATTGAATTTCATCTTATACACTTAGTGATAATTATTGTTATCTCAGTTATGACTATTTCACTTATTAGCTTACTCATAATAATGATTAGCCCAGCAGGCTCGTGGCAATCACTAATTCCTTTCCTAGATGCTCATTAACCATCTCTTGAATTATCCATTCTAGAGTTTTCCCAGATAATTGAAATCAAGCCGACTTGCCTATAATCTGAGGATTCCCCTCTCTTCCCTTTTCTGAAAACTGAGGCAATGTCTGCTGTTCTCCTCTCAAGTTCTCTGTGTTCTTCCAAATATCACTGTCAGTGATTCAGCAATCCAAGCCAGTCATCTCCTCCCCCTCAATGGGAAAGTTCAGCCAGATCAGGTGATCCGAATTCATCAAGGTGCTCTCTTACACTCTCCTCATTTATCTTGCTTAGCAACTCCCAGGGGCCCTATTGGTTCTATTCTTCCCAGGCCATTCTCCTGGTCAGAGAAAATAGATGCAAAATCCATATTGAGCGTGTCTCCTTTCTTCCTGGAATCACTTATCATCATCCCATCCATCTCAAGCAAAGGTGCCGGCCCAGTCCTATTCCTGCCATGAACTTCTCTCAATAAAACTAAGACTTTTTTCTGTGGTCCTTACTCATCCTCACCAGCTGGGGCTCATTCTGAGCCTTTTTCTTCTTTTTTTTTTAAACCCTTAACTTCTGTGTATTGACTTCTGGGTGGAAGAGCGGTAAGGGTGGGCCATGGGGGTCAAGTGACTTGCCCAGGGTCACCCAGCTGGGAAGTGTCTGAGGCCGGATTTGAACCCAGGACCTCCCGTCTCTAGGCCTGGCTCTCCATCCACTAAGCTACCCAGCTGCCCACCAGAGCCTTTGTCTCCTTGTCGCTATTCTGAGATTATCAGGACACACTTTGTATTCCTCTTGTTATCTTCCCTTGCTTCTCTCTTCTATAAAGCTTAGTTGGCCGGTGAGTTCCCCAGGCAGCCAGATCAGTCCCTTCAGACAACTCCATTTTTCCTCCTCGGTGGAATTGTTTTCCTTGGGGTCTCGAATTTTCTTCCTGGTTTTCCCTCCTTCCTCAGCTGCCTTCCCCTGTAGAACGTTAATCCTTACTTCCGCTGAATCGTCTGAAATCTCCTTTCCTCAGGTCTAGGGCACGTCTGAGACTATGTCTGGCTTTCCTCTCCTTCTCAGTCACAGACTCATTCGCCCCCACAGTTCCTCCAAGCAGCAGCTCTCTTCCTGCTTGGTAAGAATCAGATCCAGAGGAGAAGTCCCCTCGCCACCCCATCCCCTGGTCATTCCTCTACCCTTTGAAGGAGGAAATGATCATAAAAGCAAGTCAAGACGTTATTGCTACGCTGCCTTCCCCCCCCCCCCCAAAAGCTTCAGGAAACGTCCATATAAGTGAAATCTCCCATCACATCTATAACATGCCTCTGTTTGAGGCTTGCAATGGAATACTTAGCATTTATGTAACACATGAAGGTTTACAAAGCATTTTACAAATATTATCTCACGTGGTCCTCACAACAATCCTGGAAGGTAGCTGTTATTATTAGCCCCATTTTACAGATGAGGAAACTGAGGCAAACAGTGACTTGCCCAGAGTCACACAGCCAGTAAGTATCTGACATCTTCCTGTCTCCAGCACTCTATCCATGGAACTCTGCCTCTCTTTTCTTTTTCCATCCAGTTGGTTTAGAAACAGAACTGTAGCTGGTGGTAAAATTCTATCTGTGTCCCTCCACTGATCTTCACCCAAAGGCTCCCCCTTGACAATTCCTGGATTGCCTCCCTTCTGGCTATGAAGTGCTGCTCCACCCATTCCTTTCATGGTTCCTGTTTCTTCTGAGTAAGAGATGCCCTCCCAGGACCACATTCCACTCGGTCTCAGCAATCCTTTTGAGGGTAACTTAAGACCTCTTGCTTATGAGCTTCGACTTTGAAAGCTGGTATTCAGACATTTGGGACCAGAGAGGTCACTCCCGACTCCCTTCTTGGATCCTGACTCTTAGAAGCTTCTGGGTGTCCCAATGGCTGTTTCTCCTTGCAGAGGACTTTCCTCTGCCTTCTTCAATGCCAGTCGCTTCCCTCTGAGACTTCCTACAATTCACCAGGTAAGTCTCCTGTTTGTATGTAGCTTTTTCTGCATCCTTTATATCCCTGGGGCACAAGCGCTTCCTAAATGTTTGTTGACTTGACTACAGGTAGCTTCTCTCCATGGTATCCCCTCCAACTCATTGGAACAGTTTTTTTCTCTTTGGCCTTCACATAGAAAGACTTTCTTAAAGGTTCTTAAAGGTAAAAATCTTAAAGGGTTTTCTTGTTTCTGGAACCCTGGAGCACGGAAACGCACTCCTTGAGCTCCCTCCCCTTCTCTTCTGGGCTAGAAGTGGGCCATTACCCTGATTTCTGGCCGTTCATGAGCCCCTTTTGGTAGGGTTACTTTTACTAGTCAGCCAGAAGAAACAATGAGTTCAAAACAAAAGCATTTATGAAATAGCGCAGGTCTCGTGCGTACAAAATAATTCAGAAGCTCTGTCTGCTGTGGCAAAGAAGTGGAAACTAAAAGATGTCTGTCATTTGGGGAATGGCTGAATACAGTATTAGACTATGAGGAAATACCGTTGTACTATAGGAAGGGATGAAGGGGGCGGTTTCAGAGAAACCTGGGAAGATTGGTGTGAACTGATTCAGAGGAAACAGAGCAGAAGTAGAAAAAGAATCTATACATGAATAATAAACAACTTTGAAAGATTTAGGAACTGTGATCAGCACAGCGACCAAATACAATCCCAGAGACCTTGTGATAAAGCGTGCTGCCCACCTCCTGAAAGAAAGGTGAAGGATTCAGGGAGCAGATTGAAATTGGGGGGGACTTGGCCAAAGAATGGATATTTTGTTTGACTAAACTTGTTGTTGTTTGTTTTTTTAACCCTTACCTTCTCTTCTGTGTTTGTGATGGGGGGGCGGGCAGATCGCAAGGGAGAGAACAAAGATCTTCACTTGAATTTTTTTTTTTTTTCATTTAAAAAATAGCCTAATTCTGACCACGTTACTTTCCTTGCTCACAAAATGTCAGTGGTTCCTTTGGAATAGAAGAGAAAATAAGCTCCCTCTCTCTGAAGTTTAAGGGATATAGAGCATAACTCCACAAAGCCTGTGTTTCCAAAATTAGTACATATTATTCTCCTTCTCACACTCTATACATCAGTCAGTCTGCTCCATCTGCTGATCCGTGAATACAACCTTCTTGTTTCTGTGATTTTGCACAGGCTGACCCTCGTGCCCGAAGCACACTTCCTCTATACCTCTTCCTCTTAGAGCTCATTTTTGGTCCTCTCTGACTCTCCATGACCCCATTTAGAATTCTCTTGGCAGAGATACTGGAGTGGTTTGCCATTTACTTTTCCAGCTTATTTTACAGGTGAGGAAACTGAAGCAAACAGAGTTAAGTGACTTGTCCAAGGTCACCCAGCTGGTAAGTATCTGAAACTGGATTTGAATACTGGAAACTGAGTCTTCCTGAGTCTAAGCCCAGAGTGCTATCCACTAGGCCACCTAACTGCCCCTCAGGACTTCTAGCTCTCTTCAAAGCTAAACTCAAGTATCCTGTCAACCATGATCTGACTAGCCCTTAGTTCTCCCCAAATACTTTGTATTTATTTGTTTGTAAATAGCTATTCTATCCCCTCCCCCCCATAGAATGTCTACTTCCTGAGGGCAGGAATTGTTTCCTTTTTGTCTTTATGCCTCCAGAACTTAGCAGAGGGCCTAGCATGGGGGGAGGGAGGGTTCATTAAATAGTAGGTGAAGGATGATTGATTAGGGAAAACCCCAATAAAGCATTTCCTCTACACACCTGGGGCTCACTCTCCCACAAATACATACATGTAGGGAACACACATGAAGGGCCATGTAGCTAGGAACGATTTGGCTCAGGTATACCCATGGCAGGATCTGTGCACAGAAAACGCTCGTGGCAGGGATAGACACATTGAAGAACACGTAGATAAGGAGTGTGTGTGGTCAGGACGGACATACCGAGGGACGATCTTGCCTTTCTGGCTGCAAATTTTCCAGTGTGATGACACCCTCACCCCCTCCCAGAACCAGCTTCCCACTCGTGTCACATCTGGGGCCACGCTCTGCTGGTCCCCGTCTCACTGAGGACCATTATTCTGGGGAAAGGCCTAGGGACTGGCTCGCCAGGACTTCTGGCTTCAGCTGGAAACCTCCACCAAGATGCTCTCAACCATCCCTCTCCTAGCTGAGACTTCAGTTCTCTTAGTGGGAGCGACAGCCCTTTGCCTACCTGATCCATGACTGGGGCATCACTGTTGGCTGTTTTCCCTTCCTAAGAAATCTGACGGCCCCAGATGCTTGACAATCCGGGGCTTTTTCCACCAGAGATCTGGGGGGCACAAAAGGTTTCCAGAAGCCCAGCTCCCAGCGGCCAAGTTCCTCTTGTTTTCAGTCAGCCCAGCCAAGTTGATATGACAATTGATCTGTCTTTTAACTTCCTGTGCCTGGAACTAAATCACAGTCCAGTCAATGAATGAACGAACAGAAGAACAAAACTTTTTATGGGAAAAACATTGCCCAGAGGCCTGGGAACATAATCAGAAAATAAGTGCCTGCCCTCAAGGGGCTCCCTTATGACAGGGAGAAATGGCAAAGGGAAGGTTTCAGGTAGAAATTAGATGGAAAAGTCCCATGGTCTTGAGTCAGGCTCTTTCTTTCTNTTCTTGAAAATCATAATACAGAACCCATTTGATATAATATAGATATAACACTGGATTTGGAATCTGAAAAACTTGAATTTGAGCTTCAGTCCCACCATTTATGATCTGCAACCCAGAACAAGGCATCTAATCCCTCATGACTTCAGTTTTCTCATCTACAAAATGGAGATAATATTTGCATTCCCTACCTGATAGGATAGTTGTGAAGACTATTGATGATAAGAAGGAAAACAAGTTATTAACAGCATTTTCAAGGCTTATATATTACTGTGAAGTTCTGTCATGGCAATTAGTAGGATGAATAATAGCTTTCCCTATATTTAGGGACAACTAAAAAAATTTCTTTTAAGGGGAAGAAGGGAATAAACATTTATTACCTATGTACTATGTGTTAATTACTATGTTAAATGCTTTACAAATATTTCATTTGATTCTCACAACAATCCTTGGACATAGGTGTTACTATTATCTTCAATTTATAGTTAAGGAAACTGAGGCAAGCAGAGGTTAAATACCTTGCCTAAAATCACAAAGCTGGCCAGGATCTGTGATCAGATCAGAACTGAACTCAAGTTTTCCTGTCTCCAGGTCCACCACTCTATCTACTGAGCTAATTCATTTTTCTCGAAGTGTATTGTATTCATGGTATATTATTTGACTTATTCAGCAATTTTTATATTAAAAAACTTTTAAATAATTTTTTTAAATTTTCAAAAGTTTATTAGTTTAAAATATTCAGTAACCTCCCTCTGTATCCTTTCCCTATTAGAGATGGCACCATCTGACAAAAAGATGTACGTATATATAAAAGTATGTCTTGTTTATGTCTATTTATCAGTTATTTTTCCGGAGGTGGACACACGCAAGTCATTCTTCAAGCATTATTTCTCTTGCCATACACAATGTTGTCTTGGTTCTTCTTGTTTTACTCTTCATCATTTCATGTAGGTCTTTCCATGTTTTTTTTTAAAATTAACCTGTTCATTATTTCTTATAGATAGTAGTATTCTATCACAATTATATGCTACTTGTTTAGCCATTCCCTAATTTATGGGCATCTCTTCAATTTCTAGTTCTTTGCTAGCACAAAGAGAGGGACTATTTGCTGACTATGTACCTACTGTACAGGGTGCTGTGGGGAATGCTAAATAAACAGAAATATATTTCCATATTCCCTGTCCTCAGTAAGATGGAGCAGTAAAAAGAGATAAAACTTGCTCAAGTAGGACTATCATTGGGATTACCAATATATTATTTCAGAACAAAGTCTTTTTTTATCATATCTGTGGGAATCAAGTCAAATATATATTTTGGGTCTTTGTTAGGTATATTCTATATCTTGTCAATATTTCATCATTCCTGAATTTTAAACCATAATCCAGAAATCCAAATCTCACTTTTAGTTATATCATTTTTACTTGATTTCCAAAAATTGTATATCTTTTCATAAGCTCCTATGTACTATTTGTAGTAGAGATAAACTCACTACTTGGAGAGATAATTTGACAGTATAGATGATTTGTTAAAAATTTACCACGTGTAAGGTACTATATTAAGTGCTTGGGATAGAAATACTAACAACCAAAACAATTCCTGCTCTCAAGGAGCATGAATTCTAATAAAGGAAAGACAAAACATAAAGGGGAGAGGAAAACGCACCCTTTGGCATGATTTAGAAATGGTGAATGGGAAGGGACATGGAAGCCTGTTTCCAGGCAAGATGAGTTAAGAAGTCTCAGAACCTAGGGTAATTTCAATAGAGTCCATGTTTTCTTTGGAAAGGAGTTTGGGAGGAGATGAAGATGATGGTCAGAGGGCATACTACATAGATTTTAGTATCTTTCTCAAGAACTGATAATCCTTAGCCATGTTTTCTAGGTTCCTTCTGGTGATATCATCTGCTATCTCACAAATCAACAGAAAAGTATAAGAGATGTCTAGATTAGGGAAAAAAAGACAGTGTTCTTTGAACCAGATTTGAACCAGCTCCCTAAGTATATATTTGAGAAATTTCCCTGAATTCTTTCATTTTGGTGCCTGATATGTATGGAGGTTTGGGAGAGGATGATAATTGATGGAGTGTTTTAAATTCTAGGTTGAGGAATAGATAGATTGTGGACTTTGGAATGAATTATGTGAATTTTTCTTGGGGGAATTATCTTAAATTATATTCATACTGACCAATGGTAGTGGATTCTAGTGGCCTACAAGCATTCTGAGTGGCAGGAAGAAGTCAGACTAGCATTAAGAAAATCCTTTCAATAATCTAAAATAAGAAGTAGAGTGGCTTGTTGGTACAGAATTGGCCTTGGAGTTAGGAAGAACTGGGTTTAAGTTCTGCCTCTGACATATATTAACTGTGAGACCCTGGACAAATCACTTAACCTTTTAGACTCCAAGCAATTCTCTAAGATTACAAACTTCAGAGAAATAGATGAAGTTCCTTAGTGGGTGCTGCCTGCATTGCTGAAATCACAGGTCTGGTTAAAGAAAAAAAAAATCTACAAAGGAGCATGAGCCTAGTTAGAATGTTCTTTGGAATGCAGAATATTCATTGAGGCTAATCTTATTTGTCTAAACATGTGTGTGAGTTCAAATGAGTTAGGTTAGCTCCCTTTGTAATCTTTCTTGACTTGTACGTTTGTTTCTCCACTATCTTATGATATTGTGTGTATCAGAATAGGAAAAAAATCTCTTTGCTTAAGAGTTGTTTCCTGGTCAATGAAGGATTGCTCCTACAATCTGCTTTCATAGACTTACTTGTCCAGCTTAATTCTCAAATATCCCAACAGATGGGGTTTATGAGTTGCATTTCTATAGAAATAGTGAGTTCAAAAAATGAAGAGGTTGTGGAGTTTCTTTTTTAGAAGTCCTTTGCAGGCAAATAAGCAAGTAAATAAGCAAGTGGAATGGACAGCTTTCTTGGAAGGGGGTATGCATCTCCAGGTATGAGAGAATCCTTCTTACCAGCAGTAGTTTCCTCATGCTTTTCTCACACTTGTGTTGGCACAGTTGGTAGATTTTATTATTAGCGGTGTCCTACGCTCTATCCATTCATAGAATATACCCCATGACAGAGGAATCTCAGGGTGAAAATAAAATAAAATAAAGTGCTCTCTCTCTCTCTCTCTCTCTCTCTCTCTCTCTCTCTCTCTCTCTCTCTCTGTCTCTCTGTCTGTCTGTCTGTCTCTCTCTCTCTCTGCACCTGGCTGCTTCAGGAGGGCTGTCTTGCCTGCACAGTGAGCAGCAGTTGGCGGGTAGCAGGGACTGCCAGCCCCTTCTCCGAAGGTGTTGCTCCCTGGGATTGTGGCTGTATGGGCTGGACTGGGAGCAGGACTGGTGGTCTGGGGAGGTCTCTGCCAGGGCTTTGTGGCTTATTTGCCTGCGGGGAGCCGGCTTTTGCTTGTTTTTAGCTATTATTGTTCAGGGTGAGGAAGAAGATGGGTCCTTTCTCTCCAGATTTCTCCCCCGTGCTGGCGGCTCGGGGGATCCGCCCATTTCCAGGTTCGAAGCCCTGTGATGTCCCAGTTTCAGGACTAATTTGGGATGAGACGGTCCCCCTAACTGCTGTCCAAACCCTCTTGCCAATGGTGCCCTCAGAACCATCTCAGGGGCTGCCTTTTCAACCAACCACCAAGGTTCTGTCAGGGGCTCAGAAGCCCCACTCCTTCACCCCAGAGAGCGCCTCTCGTCTCCCATGCAAGTGAAAGAGGATGCTCTAACATTGTGAGAGAAGTCAAAGGCAAGCCCATTGGCCTAGAATTCGCCAACATCAGTCTCATCCCTTTCCTGAAAACTGAGGCATTTGCAATTCAATTTAATAAAGATGTATTAAGCATCTAGTATGTTGGAGGCAGGGCCGCTAGGGGGTGCCATAGCGCACAGAGCACTGAATTGGGAGTCAGGAAAATTCATCTTCTGAGTTCAAAACCAGCCTCAGCCACTTAGTAGCTGTGTGACCCTGGGCAAGTCACTTCTCCCTTTGTGCTTTAGTCCTCTCATCTGTCAAATGAGCTGGAGAAGGAAATGGCCAAGTGCTCCAATATCTCTGCCAAATGGGGTGACAAAAAGTCAGACACTACTGAACAGTAAGTGTGTCGGGCAGGGATACAAATAAGGAAAAGAAAGCCATCTGCCCACAAGGAGCTTCCACTCTAGTGGAGGGAACTCCGTGTGCGGGACAGAGAAGATATGGAGAGGAGACGTGTAAATGGAAGGCGATCTGAGAAGGGGAGGCAGTAGCTGCTGTGGGGACGAGGAAGGGCTTCCTCAGAACAGGCGGGATCTGACGTGAGTCTCGAAGGAAGCCAAGGACGCTAAGAGGAGGAGGCGAGCCAGCAGGACATTCGAGGCATGAAGGACTTCTAATGCAGGCGCTTCAGAGGGGTGATGGCAGATCATGTTTGAGGATCTACAAGCAGCGTGTAGTAAGGTGGTAGTCACAGAGGACAGTAAGGCCTAAGAAGACTGGAAGATGGCAAAGAAAAGACTATATTTCATCCCAGAGGCAATAGGGAGACAACGGAGCTCTTTAAGAAGAGCTTTGTCAGGCAACTAGGCAGCATAATGGAGAGAGAGCCAGGCCTGGAGTCAAGAAGACCTGAGTTCAAATCTGGCCTCAGACACTTCCTAGCTGTGTAACCCTGGTCAAGTCACTTACCCCCAATTGCCTGGCCTTTATTGCTCTTCTTTCTTTGAACTGATCCAAAGACAGAAGTCAAGGGTTTAAAAGAAAAGAAGTCACCTTCGCAGCTAACTGGAAGATGGAATGGAGGCCAGTTAGAAGGCCATTGTCATAGAGGTGATGGGTATTGAGGGTCTGAATGACAGCTATGGCTGTGGAGTGTAGGGGATGCACACAAGAGTTGTTGTGAAGATAGAACTGAAAAGTCTGGCAATAGATTCTGTGTGTGGGTGGCTGAGTGTGGAGACCTCTTTATCATCTCTGATAATCTGATAAGGACAGTTTAGTTGATAAGGAAATAAGGACAGAACTTGGGAGTTGTCTTTTACCTCCTGCTTCCAGCTCTGGCTCCAGGAGCCTGGAGTTTATTATATATATTTTGAGACTCATTTCACACAAAAGAACCCCCCACCCCGAAACTTTGCAGATGCGCAGAAGTTACAAATTATGTCACATCAAAACACAAAACATTGGCTTCAGAACAGACCAAGGCCAAGGCTGAATTTTGACTGGTTCTTATCAGAAAGCCAAGTTGGGAGTATTTTTCTCAGGGTTGAATTGCCCCTGCTAAAGTTTTGCCCTTGGCTGTAGCTGCATTCCTGGGCAAAGGGGAACCGTATTAACTCTTTAACTTCAGGTTTGCTAGGAATGTAAAACTTTTCAATAAGGCCACGATACTTTTCAACAAGAAATCACAAGGATCACAAACAGGGTCAAAAGAGGAGTCTCAGATTTTTATCTATTCTCTTATTGGCTTCCCACAGCTGAGAGTGAGGGGGACGTGGAAATGGTGAGCCTGAGTGCCTGGGAAGATGGCGGCGTCCTTGACAGTGACGGGGAAGTGGGAAAGAGTTCTGGAGGAAAAGAGAACAAGGACTGCTTTCCAACAGGTTGTGCTTGAGATGCAAGGAAACATCCTTTTCTGAAAGGTAACTGATGGCATTCCAGAGAAAGACGGGGCTAGGTATATGGATCTGGGAATTCTCTACCTAGAGACGGTCATTGATGAACGTGTGGTAGCTGGTGAAATAGTACAAAGGGAGAGAGAAAAGGGTCCAGGAGAGAGCCTTGGGGCCACCCACAATGTGTGATCTGAATAAAAGACGTGGAAAAGGACCCCTAAGACAAAGAAGAGGAGAAACAAGAGGGAGCAGTTTCAAGAAAACATCCCAGAAGGAGGGGATCAGGAGTGGCCAATGCTTCCCAGGCCAAGAAGGATGAGGGCCGAGAAAGATCATCACACACTTGTCAGTGCAGACGAATCGTGAGTTCAGAAGTCCGTTTTGAGAGGATTTAGAAAAGAGTGAGAGCAAAGGAAGTGGAAGAACCCAGGGCGGAGAGCTTTCTCAAGGAGTTCAGTCACCAAAAGAGGAGACAGGACAAAAATAGTTAGCAGAGATGTAGAATCAAGGGAGGGTCTTTTAAGAATGAGGAGACAGGGGGCAGCGAAGTGACTCAGTGGATAAAGAGTCAGGCACAGTGAAGGTAGGTCCTGGGTTCAGATCTGACCTCAGACTTCTTTTTATTTTTTTTTTAAACCCTTAACTTCTGCGTATTGGCTCCTAGGTGGAAGAGTAGTAAGGGTGGGCAATGGGGGTCAAGTGACTTGCCCAGGGTCACACAGCTGGGAAGTGTCTGAGGCCAGCTTTGAACCCAGGACCTCCCGTCTCTGGGCCTGACTCTCCATCCACTGAGCTACCCAGCTGCCACACACACACACACACACACACACACACACACACACACACACACACAAAACATCATTATAATAACCAAGCTTGGCCCTGAAAAAAGATATATGAGCATGCAGTCCCTCCTTTCTTTGCAGAGGTGGGAAACCAACCCAGAAGAGAGGTCAGATCTGACTGATGGGGTAGTTAGTCTTGCTGATCTCCTTTTTTTTCTCTTTATTTTTTATTCTTTCTTATAAGATATATCTCAGAGGGATGGGTATTGGGGAATGAAGATGGCATGATTACATATATCAGTAAAAATGATATGTATATTGATATGCACGCAGCGTTGCTCTGTCTCCCCTTCCTCCCCACTGACTTTTACCTAGTCTGATTCTCTTGGAAAAGGGAGACACTTTGAGAGCCACGTTGCAGCCATGGCTGTTCATCCTTCCAAACAGCAGCGGTGCCCCTTAGGTCAGATATCCCTGCTTATGTTGGGAACTCTGGTTTACCTTGCCTGGTTTGCCTTATTGATTTTTATGTTTGTTTGTTTTTTCTTTTTGCTCAGAACTGTAATTTATTTTGTAAATGGCCAAACAAGTTGTGGCACATGACTGTGATGGAATACTACTGGGCTCTAACAAATGACAAACAGGTTAATTTTGGGAAAACATGGAAAGACCTACACAAAGTTATAAGAAATGAAATAAGCGGAATAGGAGAACAGCATATACAGCAACAGACATATTGTTTGAAAAATAATTCGTGTATGGACATCTCCAGAGAAAGAACTCATAAATAGAAATAAGTCAAGCATAGTTTTCTGTGGACACATCTCTCTCTCTTTTTATCAAATGATGCCTTCTGTAATGGGGAGGGAAAGGGGGGAAGGAGTTGAGAGGGAATTTAAATGTAACAAACAAATTAATTCATTAACTTAAGAAGGGAAAAATCACTTTTTATTTAGAAAAAAATTTTTTCTCCCATTTTTCCCATATTAAAAAAATGTTAAAAACATGAATAGTGAAGCAAAACAAATTCTCTTATTATCTATGTCCAAAAAATATATTCTCATTATGCACTTTGAATCCTTCACCTTTCTGTCAAGAGGTAGGTCACATATTTCTTCATCAGTCTTCTAGAATTAGAGCAGGTCATTCCACTGATCAGATTTCCTAATTCTTTCCAAGTTGTTTATCTTTCCCCTGTTGTTTGCACTGTATAAAGTGTTCTCTTGGTTCTGCTCCCTTCCCTCTGCGTCAGTTTATACAAGTCTTCCTATGTTTTTTCCCGAAACCATCCCCTTCATTGTTTCTTCCAGTATGATGCAAGCCATAAACTTGTTCAACCATGTCTCAGTTAATGAGGACTCCTCAGTTTCTAATTCTTTGTCACTTCAAAAAAAGTGCTATAAAATTTTGTACATCCTTAGTTAAGTTTGTATTACTTAAGACTAATCTCTCTCTTAACTCACCCTCCTTTTTCTCCTCTCCTTCTCCCTTTCCCATCATTTCCTATTTAGAGAAATGTTATGTACCCAACTGTGTGTTTGTGTGTGTGAGTGTGTGTATTCTTCCCTCCTTTGACCATTTTCTTATGAGAAGAAACTGACTTATTCTCATGAAAATAAGGTTCAGGTGTCACCCTCTCCCCCATCCTCCCCATCCTTGTTTGTAAAGACTTCTCTATCTGGATTGTGTGAGATCATTTTCCTCCATTTTTCTTCTTCCTTCTCACCTCCTAGTGCTTTTCTCTTCTTCTTCCTTTCTATTTTTCTTTGAGAAAATCAAGACCTAACAAAACCGCTTGTAGACTCTCTAATTAAACTCCTTTTAGGACCTATGATGACGACAGAATCCTGAAGGGAACCATGGATCATCTCCTCGTGTTAGAATGCAAATAGCGAGACCTGGTTTAGTTGTCTATGATGGCTCATCTGTGTTTACATTTACATACTTCTCTTGACTCTTGAATTTCTACTTTAAAGTTTCTGTCTTCTCCTCAAGAATGCTTGGAAATCTTCTCTTTCATGAAAAATCCTTCCCTCTCCACCCCACCCCCAGCAGAATTATACTCAGATTCCATAGGTAAGTTATCCCTGGTTGTCAAGAAACATTCAAGAAACACCTACTATGTTGGACTGAGCACTGGTTGGAGGCTATTTTCTCTGCCTTCTGGGATATTATATTCCAGGCTCTCTGGCCCTTTGGAGTACTAAAACATGTGTGACCCTGAATTCTTTCTTTCTGGCTATGTGTAGTATTTTTTCTTTGACCTGAAAACTCTGAATTTGGGCTATAATGTTCCTGGGGATGTTCATTTTAGAGTTTCTTTCAAGAAGTAACAAGAAATTCTATTTGCACTTTATCCACTGCTTCTAAAATATGTGGGCAGTTCTCTTTCGTGATTCTTTGAAATATGTTGGCTAGGCTCTTTTTTTATCATAATTTTCAGGTAGTCTAACGATTTTTTTAACCCCTTACCTTCTGTCTTAAAATTGATACTAACAATTAGTTCCATGGCAAAAAAAAAAAAAAAAAAAAAAGGCAGTAAGGGCTAGACAATTGGGATTAAATGAGTTGCCCAATGTCGCACAGTTGGGAAGTGTCTGAGAGTAGATTTGAACTCAGGACCTCCAGTCTCCAGACCTGGCTCTTTATCCTCTGAGCCACCTAGCCACCCCTAGCCTAATGATTCTTAAAATATCTCTCATCAATCTTTTTTTGAGATCAGTTATTTTTGCTGTATCTTATGTTTTCTTACTTTTTAATTTTTTTATTTTGTTTTAATATTTATTATCTCATGGAGTCATTATCTTCTTCTTGGTATATTATAATTTTCAGGGAGTTTGTTACTTGGTCAAGGATTTGTACCACTTGTGCCAAATTGTTCATTCCCTTTCCTATTCTTTGTTTAATGGCTCTTATTTCCTCTCTCTCTCTCTCTCTCTCTCTGTGTGTGTGTGTGTGTGTGTGTGTCTCCTCTAACATTCTAATTCCATTAAAAAAAACTTTTAGGGGGGCAGCTGGGTAGCTCAGTGGATGGAGAGTCAGGCCTAGAGACGGAAGGTCCTAGGTTCAAATCCGGCCTCAGACACTTCCCAGCTGTGTGACCCTGGGCAAGTCACTTGACCCCCATTGCCTACCCTTACCACTCTTCTGCCTAGGAGCCAATACACAGAAGTTAAGGGTTTAAAAAAAAACATTTTTAATTAGACCTGTAATTTTGTCAGAGATCCTCCAATGAAGAAACTCCCCCATTACTAATGGGCATCAGTTCTATAACTTAAAGCCTTCCTAGAACACTGAAAGGTTAAAAGACTTGCTCAGGGTCACACAGCAAGTCATACTTTACCAGTCGTGTCTTTTTGACCCCAAGACCAGTTCTCCACCTGAACAACCATGGAGATCCTCACCTTGAACTTCAATCAGTCAACAAACATTTATTAAGCACTTACTATATGCCAGGCACTGTGCTATGCACTGAAGTACTCAAGAAATGTTTAATTTAACTATAAAACACAATAATAAAAATGTGTTGTTTTATGAAATATCATTGTTCTGTGATGAAATGAAGCTGGTACTGAGAGGAAGACTGGAGCAACAACAAAAACCAGGGAGTGGGTTGGCACCCATCCTTGCTCGTCCCCCAGTCTCACGATGTGGTCTTCCTCCCTAACTTCAGTGGAAATCTTGAAAAGCCCTCATGTCAGCCCCAGCCATGCTCCTGATGTGAACTCTGATGTGCCACTCATCTCCTCTGGTGCCTGGAGATCTGCCAGAAAATGTTTTATCTCTCTGAATGGGCACAGATCAATGTCAGTGTTAAAGTCAAGGGGCAGGGAGCCTGTTGGTGTTTGCATGCACACAGTCCATGGAAGGGCCAATTGGCCAACAGAGCAAACAAGGTATATGCCCAGGATTTCTGGGCATGGCTAGAGGGGAAAGAGGAAGGGCTTGGCAAGGGTGCCAAAAGTTAAAGGAGTGGGTAGCATGGTGCACTATTAATCTGTGCTCACATACTCATATATGAGCACACAGTCACACACGTATATATGAACCCATAGTATCATGGAAATTTTTCTTCCTTCCCTCACTCCCTCCTTCCTTCCCTCCCTTCTTTCCTTCTTTCCCCTTTCTAAGCACTCCACAGTGCCCGCTTCAGCCACCTTCATGGTCATTGGGGCAAATTATTTTCATCCACCCATTCTGCCAAGGGAAAGTCTTCAAATGCTTGGGTAGACGTCCTCCTAACCTACTGATAGATTTGAGACCTGTCAGCTACCCTAAACCTGTTGAGAGAGATTTATCAGGGTATGGCCATTGCTCTTACTACAGATTTTTGGAGCCACAAGTGAGAACTGGGTGAGAGGTACACACTAAAGGCAGAAAAGCAGTCCTGAAAAGAGCTCGGCAAGCCCTCACACCAGAAGTGCTAGTCTTTCTAGAATATCCCATCCACATGCACATACACCCCAAATATATTAGGACAAAAGGACAAAGTGAAAATAGAAATAACCCGCTGGTCACCTGCTAAAAGAAATACAAAAATGAAAACTCCCAGGAATGTCATTGCCAAAATCCAAAGCTTCCAAACAAAATAATTTACAGTGCTAGCAGCTAGAAGCTTGGAGAGGGGATAGTAAAGACAGTAAAGGAATAAAATAAAAGGAAATGATAAAAAAGTTAATAAATCAGAAAAATGGAGAAGAAAGAGCATATGAGAATAGGATAAACAGAAATAAACAGTAGCAGAACTGAGAATGTGAATGGAATGAACTCACCCATAATATGGAAGAGGTTAGCAGAATGAATTAGAAAGCAAAATCCAGGGAGGCAGAGCCAAGGTGGCAGAATAGAGGCACAGATAGCTTGAACCTCTCTGGGAATCCTCTCTAACCAACCTTAAAATAACAGTTCAAAATGAATTCTGGGGTGACAGAATGAATAAGGGGAGAGAAAGAGCAATTTTCCTTCAGAAAACAACTTTGAAGGCAGGCAGAAGTCTGTTTCACTGAGGTGAGAAGGGAGCACAGCCCTCAGCAAGGGCACACCAAGGAATTCTGGTGCAAGCCAAAAGCAAGCCCTCTCAAGCCCACCCCTACTGCTCCAGGTTCTGAACCAGGGCCCAAGCCATTTTTGAAGCTCTAATACCTTGCCTAAGCCAATAGCAGAGTGCCCTATGCCCACACTTTGAAGTCCCAAGCCATCAATTGGCCCTGAGGGAGTCAGAAACAGCAATGGGAAGGGGCTTTCAGAGCTCTCAGCCCACCAGCCATCATAGCACCTTGGAAAAATTGGAAAATAAATGATATTTAAAACTCTTAAAATTTAACAATATTAGAGCAGGTAAAAGGATTATACACAGAGTGAAGGTGTGGACATAAGTTGATGATATGATATCCAAAAAAAAAAATCAAGGGGTACAAAAGAGGATTGCACTGAAAGAAAAGGGAAAGGAGAAGATGAGATAAATTATCTCACCTGAAGAAATGTGAAAAAACTATTACAGAGGAGGAGAGGATTAGGGAGGTAAAGAGTAATGGTTAAACCCTACTTTCATTGGAATTGGCTTAAAGAGGGAATAACAACCATACCCATTTGGGTATGGAATCTGATCTTAACCTATACAGAAGTAGGAGGGGAATAAGACAAAGGGGTGGGGGTAACAGAAGGAAGGGAGAAATGGGGGTATGATTAAAAGCAAAACACTTAAGAGGAAGGATAAAGTGAAAGGAGAGAGAAATAGCAGGAGCAAAAGGGAAAAATAAGATGGAGGGAAATACACAATTAGTAATCATAACTCTGAATGTGAATGGAATGAACTCACCCATAAAATAGAAGTGTATAGCAGAGAGGATTAAAAACCAAAATCCAATGAGGTGCTGTTTATAAGAAACACATTTGAGACAGGGAGACACATATAGAGTAAAGGTAAGGGGCTGAAGTAGATTTTATTATGCTTCAACTGAAGTAAAAAAAAAAAAAGCAGGAGTAGCAATCATGATCTAAAACACAGCTAAAGCAAAAATAGATCTAATTAAAAGAGATAAGGAAAGAAATTAAAATTTCAAAAAAAGTACCATAAACAATGAAGTAATGTCAATACTAAACATATATGTGCCAAATGATGTAGCCTCCAAATTTTTAAAGGAGAAATTAAATAAGCTATAGGAGGAAATAGAGAGTAAAACTATATTAGTAAGAGACCTCAATTTTACCATCTCAGAACTAGATAAATCTAATAAAAAAATAAATGAGAAAAAAGATGAGGAGGTGAATGAACTCTTAGAAAAGTTAGATTTAATAGATCTCTGGAAAAAAACTGAATGGGAATAGAAAGGAACATATCTTCTCAGCAGTACATAACACTTACACAAAAATTGACCATGTATTAGGGCATAAAAACTTCATAACTGAATTTGGAAAAGCAGAAATAATAAATGCATTTTTTCAGATCATAATGCCAAAAATAATTATAATCAGTAAGACTCCATAGAAAAACAAATTAAAAATTAATCAGAAACCAAATAGTCTAATTTTTAAAAAGGAGTAAGTCAGAAAACAAATTATAGAAACAACCAATAATTTCATTAAGGAGAATGACAATGAGGAGACAACATATCAAAATTTATGGGATACAGCCAAAGCAGTATTTAGGCAAATTTTTACATCTCTGAATGCTTACATCAGTAAAATAGAGAAAAAGCAGATTAATTAATGAGCATACAATGAAAAAACAGGAAAGGAACAAATTTAAGATTCCCAATTAAAGATGAAATTTAAAATCTTAAAAATTAAAGGAGAAATTAATAAAACTGAAAGTATGAGAACAATTGAATGAATAGATAAGACTAGGAATTGGTTCTATAAAAAAAAAACAAATATCACCAATGAAGAGGAAATTAAAGCAATCATTAGGAGCTATTTTGCCCAATTATATGCCAAAGCTCAGATTTGGTGGTATAGGTATTATTACCCCATTTGCTAATGAAGAAATTGAGGCTCAGGAAACATCAGTGACTTATCAAGGATCACTCAGCCAGTAAGTGCTGCAGATGAGATTATAACCCAGGTCAACTGAGTCCACATTCAACACCCCACTTGTTCCACCTAATTCTCTTGCACTAGATCAGAGGGACCTAAAACTGAGAGGGATTTCAGAGGCTTCTAGAACACTCTTTTATTTTATACCTAAGAAAACTGAGATGTAGAGAGTATCCAAGGAGGGTCTGAACCTAAGTTGTCTGACTCCAATGGGCCCCTTTCACTATTCTACACCACTTATATATTTCTAAACTTGTGATTAATTTTTTAAAAGAGTCAAAAACTTAGTTTAATCTCCATATTATCAAGAGGGAAGCTGGTTTTGTAGAGATGTCAAAAAGCCTGCCTGAAGAATTTGTATTGTTTTCCTGGAGGCAACAGAAAGAGAGAGAGAGAGAGATCACAAACAGGGGAGGGACATGGTCAGATCTGAACATTTAAAGATGGAGGGTTTGGGTTGTTTTTGTTTTGTTTTGTATTGTGTTGTTTGTAAAACCCTTAGAATCTGCCTTAAAATCAATACTATATATTGATTCTAAGGCAGAAGAGTGGTAAGGGCTAGGCAATGGGGGTTAAGTGACTTATCCAGGGTCACACAGCTAGGAAGTGTCTGAGGCCAGATTAGAACCCAGGACCTCCCATCTCTGGGCCTGGTTCCCAATCCACTGAGTCACCTAGCTTCCCCCAAAAGATGGTTTTGATAGATTAATTAAGCAGAGGTTTTTTACTTTTTTGTAGGATGGATCCCTTTGGCTGGATGGTAAAGCCTGTGGACTCCTCAGAAGCATGTTTTTTCATGCATAAAATAAAATATATACAGTGGATCACATAAAGAAGCAATTCTATCAAAATAGAGTGGTCCAAATATTTAAAAAGCAAATTTGCTGACCCCTGAATTAGACAGAGAGAAGGGTTCTTTTCTGGCGGGTAGAAAGGAGAGGGGAGATCTCAGAGATGATAGAAAGAATCTGGATTACCAAGGCTTGGAAATTTATTGAATTGGGGGGTACGGTTCTTGATAGGGAGAAGAAGGAATTAAAGATGACTGTGAGAAATGCAATTCAAAACAACTCTGAGGTACCACCTCACACCTAGCAGACTGGCTAACATGACAGCAAAGGAAGGTAATAAATGTTGGAGAGGATGCAGCAAAATTGGGACATTAATGCACTGCTGGTGGAGTTGTGAATTGATCCAACCATTCTGGAAGGCAATTTGGAACTATGCACAAAGGATGCTAAATGACTTCCTGCCCTTTGATCCAGCCATACCACTGCTGGGTTTACACTCCAAAGAGATAATAAGGAAAAAGACATGTACAAAAATATTTATAACCACGCTCTTTGTGGTGGCAAAAAATTGGAAAAAGAGGGAGTGTCCATTGATTGGGGAATGGCTGAACACATTGTGGTATCTGCTGGTGATGGAATACTATTGTACTCAAAGGGATGAACTGGAGGAATTCCATGTGAACTGGAACGAACTCCAGGAATTGATGCAGAGTGAAAGGAGCAGAACCAGGAGAATATTATATACAGAGACTGTGGCACAATGGAATGTAATGGACTTCTGTACTAGCAGCAACGCAATGATCCAGGACAATTCTGAGGGACTTATGAGAAAGAATGCTGTCCACACTCAGAGAAAGAACTGTGGGAGCAAAACCATAGAAGAAAAACAACTGCCTGATCACATGGGTTGATGGGGATATGATTGGGGATGCAGACTCTAAGCGATCACCCTAGTGCAAATATCAATGATATGGAAATAGGTCTTGATCAATGACACATGTAAAACCCAGTGGAAATGTGTGTCACCTATGGGAGGGGCTGGGGAAAGGGAGGAAAAAATGTGAATCTTGTAACCATATAAAATATTCTAAATTAATTAATTAAATACAATTTTTCAAATTAAAAAAAAATTGGCTCTGAGGTCCCCAAGCTTGGTTCCCAGGAAGCTAGAGGGGCCCTCACAATAAAGAAGGAAGCTTGGAGAAGGGGATGTTTGAGGGAGAGGATGAGATCAGCTCAAGGAACATCAGGCGTGAGGCATGATGGGACATCTGAGTAGGGATGGCCAAGTTGGCCATGTGGTCCAAGGACTCAGGAGAGAGGTTAGGGCAGCACTGAGAGATGTGGGACTTGTCATCTGCACAGAACCGATGAGAACTGGAACTTTCTCCAAGAAGGGGTCCCTTTCCTAAGTTTCTATTGCCATAACCAAGAAAAGCAGTATCGGATAATAGGTCGAGTGCTGGGTTTGGATTCAGAAGAACCCAGTTTAAAACTCGTCTCAGGACCTTTCTAGCTGTGCAGTCATGGGAAAGTCACCTCCCCTCTTGGAGTCTCAGTTCTTCCACCTGTAAAATGAGAATTCTAAGATGTGGGGCATTTAAGTGTGTTATTACAACCAAGAGACCCTCAGAACGCCATTCAACAATCACTGACACGTCCACAGGAGGAAGGAAACACAGAACTAGGGCACTTGTCTGTTCTCTAGGGGAAAAAATCCTTTTCCTTTCCAAAATAGATCTACGTCCAATACAACACTAGAGTATGAGCTCCTTGAGTACCAGTGCTATAGCTTTGATTCTTAGGTCTTCTCAAGAGTGGCTGGCACATTGCTGGGTCCGGAGGTGTGTATTCGTTTAAATAATAATAATAATGCCTCAGCCACTTCCCAGCTGTGTGACCCTGGGCAAGTCACTTGACCCCCATTGCCCACCCTTACCACTCTTCTACCTATAAGACAATATACCAAAAATTAAGGGTAAAATAATAATAATAATAATAACAACTGACACTTGGGCAGGGTCTACAAGTCATGTCAGATTAACTGACTTGTCCAGGGTCATGCCTGGACAATAGGAGGGTCGGACCGGATGGCTCTTCCAATCCTAACATCCTAGGAAATCCCCACCCTCTCCCCTCGGCTTCCCCCGGGCCTGAGAAAGGGCGCACACTCGGGCTTTCCAAAGAGCATCTTCAGGACACCCAAAGTAGGCACGACCTGCCATTCAAGTGGTCCACGACCCTCGGCATCAGCAAGAATCCATGACCCCGGTTGGGGAAAGCGCCTGGTGACAGACAGTAGGATACCCACCCAGCCAAATCCTTCAGCTGACAGCCCGCAGCCAGAGACAAAGCCCCCAGTATGATCACGAGCCCTCCTCCCACCCCCTGCCAAAGACATCTGATGACTTGCTAAAACCAGCCATAGACAGCCTCTTCCTGCCAACGGTTGCATCGAAGTCTCCAGAGTCATGGGACCAACCAGGCATTCAGGCAATAAGCCCAGGGTGGGCCCCATATTGGGGAAATCAGTGGAGGACAGAGGGGGGCAGAAGAGTCCGAAGACAAGGGCCCTGCTCTCCCAGGGCTCTCCCTCCCCTCCTCCAGGGTGCCGCCATGTTGGGGGATCAGGGAAGCTGTTGGGGAAAGGCTGGGAACACGGGGGCCCTTTCTTTTAACTCTGCCAACTGTGGAACCAAATACTGAGCTGCCAAAGTGGAGACGGCATTGTTCAGTGACTAGTCTGGAACGGCCATGACGATGCTTCTAAAGAGCATGGATTTAGGGAGAAGAGACTCTTCCCATCTCTTTGTCAATCAGGAAACTGAGGCTTAGGAAGGGAAGGTCACACAAGCAGGAAGTGACGTGTCAGGGAAGGATTTTCACCCCGTCTGACTGCAGAGCCAATATCGTCTTTCCCCCATTGCTCACCATCTTCCACATCGAGGCGTCATCATCAACCATTTCATCCATGATTTAAAATTTTGCTACAAAAAAGCAATTTCAAAAGGGTTATTGTCTCCTTCCTAAACGCTTCCTAGCTATATGACCCTGGGCAAGTCACTTCACTCTCTTTGCCTCAGTTTCCTTATCTGTCAAATGAGCTGGAGAAGGAAATGGCCAACCAATCTAGTACCTTTGCCAAGAAAACCACCAGAGGGGTCATGGCGGGTCGGGCATGACTGACACGGCTGAATAGGAGCATTGTCTTCTTAAACCCCATGATTCGGGGGCACGTTTGTCTCCCAAAGAACTGCAATCTTGGGTCGGAAATCAGGGACAAATTGCATTCACTGCAGTCAGCCGTTATTCTACCAGCACTTACGAAGCCCCTGCTGTATGCCGGGCGCCCCGCTTGCCAAATCCCAGGGATGCACAGCACAGCACATCACTTGGCAAGTGGCTTGTCACAGGCTGAACTGTGGGCACCTGGGAGTGGCGGCTGCCCTCGGCACAACGCTGCACCCTCAGGGCACTGCAAGGAGGGGAGCTTCTCCCCAGGGACACAGCTGGAGAGTCCGGGGAGGCCGCTGGGCAGGTCCAGCCCCAGAGCCTGGTTTATGTGTCTTAGGGCTGACACGAACCACGGACTCCAGGCTCCTGACAAAGACGTCCGAGCTGGGAAGGACCCTGGGACAGAGGACGCAACGTCAGAGCTAAGAGGTCCATCAGAACAGAGAAGGGACCTCAGAGGCCATTGGGTTTAACCCCTCCTTTTTCAGAGACAGAAAGGAGCCTCTGTGTTCCCCAAGCAGTACCAGGACCAGGACAGGAGGAAGGAGACATCATCAGGAATCCCCCTGCCTCTCCTGAAACCAACCCTGGGCAAACTTAGCCGCCGTGATGCCCACTAAAGCATCGCTCTGCCCTCCCCGTCCCCGTGCCCAGCCTGGCTCTCCAGGAACATTTTCTTTTGCTAATGATTTTTTTTTTTTTTTTTTAAGAAAAGGCCAGCTGGAGGCACCAGTCCCACTCGGGCCAGCCATAAAGTGACAAGATCACCTGGTTGACAGGTGTTGCTGGGGCCCGGCCTGGGCCTTGGATTAGCCAACTGCTGCCAGAAGCCGAGAATCCCCGCCAAAGCCAGAGCCGGGCTGGCAGGTGTGCTCGTCCCCACCCTGCCCAGGGCCCCCCGATCGAATTACCTCCCGACAGAAGAGCTCGATTTCCCTGAAATCCGATGAGCGAGGGCGAGTGAGCCAGCACATCCCAGAAGGTGGCCAAGCGCGGGGCCCAATCTGCCGGGCCGGCTGGGCCGTCTGTTGGCCACTTTGATCTGAGGGCCATTGTCTGAGGCTCAGCCTCCACCTTTCAGTGCCCGGCTCTGCGGCTTGGCCTTTCTTCGGGGCTCCCCAGCCCTCTTTTCATTTTTTGGCAGCCGGGGATTGTTCTAACCTCTTCCCAGGAACCGGCAATTATCATCCGTGCAGGAAACCGAATCCAGGTGAATGAGAAGATTATTATCGTCTGCTGCATCCGACGGGTCACAGGCCACATGAAAGCCTCACAATTGACCTCCCGAAGCCGGGCCCGAGAGCACCGCCAACAGCTGGGGGCATCAGCCTTGGACCCCAGGCAACCCCGAGCGAAGGAAGGCCAGCGGTGCCGAGTGGACGAGAGCCGTAGTCCTGAGGCGTCTGAGCCACGGCATGGCCAGTTTCCTGCCAGGACCCCCTCGGGTTACTTTCCGGTTCTTGGAGAGCTCCAAGGAGATCCCTGAGGAAGCAGCACCTCTGAGGCTGGGACGGCCCACCCTCAGGGCCATCATCTCCCCATCTTCCTGCAGGACTCGTCTCCATGCTGCCCGGTGGGCACAGCCAGGTCCCTCTGTGTGCTGCCAGGGCTGCCCGGTGGGCACAGCCAGGTCCCTCTGTGTGCTGCCAGGGCTGCCCGGTGGGCACAGCCAGGTCCCTCTGTGTGCTGCCAGGGCTGCTGGACTTTCCTCTCTCAGGAAGGGGTGCAGAGGACTCATGGAGGTCCCCAAAGCTTCCTCTCCTCAGTCGGAAGCCGACCTCCCTCGAGAAGGAGGAGGCTGAAGGAGGTGGCCTCGAGGTGCTGCCAAAGGTGATTTTTGAAATGACGGTCTATGGAAGGGGAAACTTAAGCCACCTTTTCCTTCTTCCATCCAGGCAGAGGAAAGACAAGAACCGCCACACGGAGATGATGGAGTTGGGAAGCCGGATTCAGGAGAATCTGGCCTGGCTGGAGAAGGAGGGCTTCTCATTTCCAAAGACCTCTAGGTCCTGGGCTCGGCATCTTGCCTCACCTAGACTAGCCACTAGATTCACAGTCATAAGAGCCGGGTTTGAATCCCAGCAAGGCCACAAAGAGTCTGTGTCACCCATTATAGAGGGGAACAGACTGGATTCGGAGTCAGGAGGACCCGAGTTCGAATCCCAGCTACTTACTATTACTAGCTGTGTGACCTCAGACAAGTCATTTAAACGTTCCCCAGACCTTGGTTTCCTCCTAGAACAACAGCAGCAGCAATAATAATACGAGCTAGTGTTTATAGAGAGCTTTACCATTTGTAAGACTCTTTACAAATATTCTATTTCCCCCCACGATGTCCATGAGAGGCAAATGCTATTATGTCCATCTCACAGATGAGGAAACCAAAGCAGACTGAGGCAAAGTGCCTTGGCCGGAATCACAAAAACAAGGCAGGATTTGAACTTTGTTCTCCCTGGTTCCTGTGCTTCAGATAGAGTCTCTGCTCTCCAAAGGGCTTTCCACCTCTAATGCTATGAACCCAGAAGTCACTTCATCTCCTTCGGGCCTCTATTTCTTCATATTTAAATGAAAGCACCTAATTAGGTCTGGGGGGATTTAGCGTTTTTTCTGGGTCTCGGTCCTTGGGCAATGGGCTGAGGAAGCCTGGAGGGCCCCTCTCAGAAGCATGTTTGAAGGCATAAAATAAAAATAGAAAAGAAATAAAGGCTATTGAGAGGCAGTTATAAAAAAATGTAACTCAAGGATGCCAAATTGGGAAACCCCTGATGGTCCTTCCCCTCCTGATCCTACGCGCCCCTTCATCTCTCTACGCCTGTTTCCTCAGCCGTCAATGGGAAATGGCACTCTCTGGGCTTGGAGAGGCCTTCCAAAGCCAAATCTACAAGGTGGGACTCCAAGGCTCCCCCCAACATCCAAGTATCCAAGTGGCCTCTAGAGCTTTGGTCCAAGCTTTGGTCAAAGAATGAGCTGCAGCAGAGAGCTCACGAGGGGCTCAGGATTCAAGCAATGCTGGGAGGACCACCGGCTGCTCTGGACCAGTCTTGGAAACTTTGGTCCAGCACAGGTTAGATCTAGAGTCTGGAGAAGCTAGTGGGGAGTCTTCCTGACCACCTTGGAAAATTGAGTCCAGCCCCAGACCCAGATATCCCTGGATGACCAACTCTGGGGAGCGCCAGGCACTTCTTCCTTTCTTTTTGGCTTTTTTCAAACCCTTTACCTTCTTAGAATCAATATTGTGTTGGTTCTAAGGCAGAAGAGCAATAAGGGCTAGACAATGTGGGTTAAGTGACTTGCCCAGGGTCACACAGCAAGGAAGTGTCTAAAGTCAAATTGGAACCCAGGCTCTCCCTCTCTCCGTCTGGCCTTCCATCCACTCAACCAACTACCTGCCCTCCCCAGACCTTTATTTCAAGGCGCCCAAGGGTTCTAGGATAATCCAGACTCCCAAGGCAGCCAGAGTGTGACCTGGGCCAAGCAAAGACCCAGAGATCTCAGGATACAGATGGGGAGGAAAAAACAAAGGATTGGTCCATCTAGTCCATAGCCCTGGGTCTCAGGAAAAGTGGAGAAGAACCAGGTTGTAGGAGCCTTGAAGGCCATCTCTAGGAGTTTGCCTTCCCACAGGGCAGAAGGGAGCCATTCAAGGGCTTTAAACAGAGGGGCATCAAGTGCTAGACTGGGAGTCCAGAAGACCTGGGTTCCAATCCCACCTGGTCTGACACAATAGCTATGTGACCCTGATCAAGTCTCTTGGCCACTATGAGCCCTTCCAGGGGTGTCAGGACCCAATGAGATGATATAGAAAGAGGTTTGGCAAAGTTTGGCAACCTCTGAGGGACATATCAATGCTTGCTGTGACTGAGATGTGGCCATATAGGGGAGTCTTCCTCTGGTCAGGCTGGATGAATGCCTCAGAGAATCCTTCCAGGGAAAGGGTTTACTTTAAGGGCTCAGCCAAAAGCCCCCAGTTATTTCTAGCTTTGTAAGTTTGGGCAGATGGTGGCAGATAGAAACTGGGCAGCCCAACCCCAACCTGCTCCCCACCACTACCAGGGAGGAACAAAAATAACCTGAGGGAAATCCCCCGAACCCCCAAGCCTGCCAGAAGTGGGGGGAGGGGAAAAAGAGGAAGATGAGCCAACAGCCAGAGTGGATGGGCTTCAAAATGCTATCTCCATCACCATCACCATTACCATCACCATCATCACCATTATCATTATCATCATCATCACCATCATCATCATCACCACCATCACCATCACCATCATCATCACCATCATCATCATCACCACCACCATCCCCATCACTATCATCATCATCACCATCATCATCACCATCACCATCACCATCATCATCACCATCATCATCATCACCACCACCATCCCCATCACCACCATCACCTTCACCATCATCATCACCATCATTACCTCACCATTACCATCATCATCACCATCATTACTATCACCATCATCATCACCACCATTACCATCATCATCATCATCATCATCCCATCACCATCATCATCACCATCACTATCATCATCTCATCATCCCATCACCATCATCATCATCATCATGCCATCATCATCACCATCATCATCATCATACCATCACCATCATCACCATCACTATCATCATCTCATCATCCCATCACCATCATCATCATCATCACCATCATCATCATCACCATCATCATCATCACCACCACCATCACCATTACTTTGATCATCAACATCACCATCATCATCACCATCATTACCATCACCATCATCATCACCATTACAATCATCATCACCGTCACCATCACCATTACCATTATCATCTCCATCATTACATCACCATCATCATCACCATCATTACCTCACTATTACCATCATCATCACCATCATTACTATCACCATCATCACCATTATCATTATCATCATCATTCCATCATCACCATCACCATCACCATTACCATCATCATCATCATCACCATCATTACCATCACCATCATTACCACCATCATCATCCCAGAATGGGGGTGGGGGGGTCCTATTTTCATAGGAGAGCTCTCTTGGCAGCAGGAAGCTTTCTGAAGCCACAGGGAGAAAGTTTTTCCTCATTCCGCACACCATGGATCCAGCTCTAGGCTGGCCGCTAAGGGATGCGGATTTGCCGGAGACTCCTCTAGGAGCTCAGGATCTGCAGAGTCCACAAAACTAGGCCACAGAGTCAGCCAGGGACCAGCGCTGGGAAGCCAGCGGGTCTTCTTGCTGTTCTCCCATCATTACCTGCTTCCACACCTTTGTCCAGGCTCGCTCCCTCTTCAAGTCCTGCTCTTCCTGCAGGGCTCCTTCTCCTAGGAGAAGCCTCTCCTGACATGCCAGAGGCCAGCGCTCTCTCCTCCATCCCTTCCTCCCTCCAGTGGTCCCGGCTACCTTTCCTGGCTTACAGGCCATGATCGAGTGGCATCATCTTTGTCAGGCACTTGGCACAAAGCCTGGCACGTAGTGGGCACTTCATAAAGCTTCTCTAGCCCCCCCAAACAAAGTAAATACGGGGTTCTCCTCTTCCCTGAGGGCAGGAAGCATTTATCTTGGACATGGAGCAGAATGGAGGCAGAGCGGCCTTCCCCCTTTGAGGAGGCTCCCATCCACCCTAGACCCCAAAATGCTCAGTCCAGAACCTGGCACACAGCTGGCACACAGTAGTTTCCTTAAGTAGCCAGTGGTCTGCCTGTAGCCAATAAACATTTACAAAGGCCCCACTACATGCCAGGCACTGCACTAAGCTGGGGGAATCCAAAGAAAGGCAAAAGCCAGTCTCTGCCGCCCTCGGGGAGCTGCCAGTCTACGGGGGAGGCAACATGCAATCAATACTCACCCAGCAAGCTCGAGGGGCTAAAAGGGAAAGCCGAGGAGCTGCGGGGCTGAGGAAAAGGGGGGCGTCGTTTGGATTTAAAAGCAGGCAGAGAGGTCAGTAGCCGGAGCTGAGGAGGCAGAGGCCGGCCAGGGAAGATGCCGGGCGCCCAGCCAGAGGGAAGAGTCAGTGCTGGGGACCAAGGGGTGAGAAGCTGGGGAAGAATGGCCGGG
>NC_058135.1:292770597-292779811 GCF_016433145.1 Gracilinanus agilis | reverse complement strand
GGGAGGTCAGCAGCAAAGTCGCTCCGGCGCTGCCCTCAGCCCCTGCTCCCTGGGACGACGGCCTCTGCCCAGCCTTCATCCAGTTCCACGAAGCTTCTCACGGCTCACCTCTCTGGAGCGGCTTGTTAACGGCCCCACCCGCGGACTCCAGCTCCCGCAGCCTTCCATTTGCCTTGGTAGGAGCTCGCTGCTTGTCGAGGCCGAACTGAAGAACCAGCCCCAAGAGGGCACCCAGGGGAGCATCCAGGGCCACCCTGGTTCATCCTCTGGCATCTCCGTCTCTCCAAGTCACTCCCGGGACTGTCTGGGCGGCACGAGGCTGGGCTGGGCTCCCTAAGTGTCAGGCACCGAGATGAACCCGGAGATATAAAAAGAGGCCAAAGCGGGGACAGCTGGGTAGCTCAGTGGATTGAGAGCCAGGCCTAGAGACGGGAGGTCCTGGGTTCAAATCTGACCTCAGACAGTTCCCAGCTGTGAGACCCTGGGCAAGTCACTTGACCCCCATTGCCCACCCTGACCACTCTTCTGCCTTGGAGCCAATACATAGTATTGATTCCAAGATGGAAGGTGAGGGTTTAATTTAAAAAAAAAAGAAAAAAGAGGCCAAAGCCAGGCCTCCCCGGCAAGGAGCTCACACACTAATGAATTCCAGGGACGCCGGAACCACGGGGGATTCTCCTAAGCCCGCAGAACAGTGAAGAAAAAGCTGTGTTTGATTCCACCGGCAAAATCTAGATCGCATTGCCATACTGAGGATGAGGGAGGACCAGGAGGGAGGCTCAGAAGAAGGGAGGGAGTTTGGAGCTCAAAACTTGACCCAAAAAGAGTCTTAAAAACTGTTTATGGGGGCAGCTGGGTAGCTCAGTGGATGGAGAGCCAGGCCTAGAGACGGGAGGTCCTGGGTTCAAATCTGACCTCAGATACTTCCCAGCTGTGTGACCCTGGACAAGTCACCTGACCCCCCATTGCCTACCCTTACCACTCTTCTGCCTTGGAGCCAATACACAGTATTGACTCCAAGATGGAAGGTGAAGGGAGAAGAGAAGAGAAGAGAAGAGAAGAGAAGAGAAGAGAAGAGAAGAGAAGAGAAGAGAAAAAGACACCCTTAGCCATATTAGGAAAAAGATGTTCAAGAAGGCTAGGTACTGAGGAGACCTTGAATGATTTCAGCCGAGCACAGCTCCCTTGCCTGCACCACCCATCATCGTCCATCCTGTGAGGAATCAATAATCAGAACCTTTAGTCCTCTCAGCCAACTGAGTCTCCAGGAATGTCTCAGTGCCATTTTTAACTTTAAAAAAAATGCCTACTTTGCATGACGATGGGAGGCAAAGGGGAGGGGGAAGGGAATAAGCTTTTGCATAGTAATTACTATGTGCCAGGCACTGTGCTAAGTGCTTCACAGATATTATCTCATTTGGTCCTTACAACCCTGAGAGGGAGATGCTGTTGTTATTATTCCCATTTTACAGTTGAGGAAACTGAGGCAGACAGAAGTGAAGTGATGCCCAGGGTCACATAGCTAGCAAGTGTCTACAGTCACATTTGAACTCAGATTGTTCTGATTCCAGGTTCAGTAACACTTCATGTCCAACTTGCATGAAGATGGATGAAGGGGACAGAGTTCAGGATATGGCTCCTACCGTAGAAGTATATATAGTACTTATTCATAAACTACCAAGATCTGCCCATTTGTTTTCCTTTAAACTCCAAGCTATTTTACACTTTTGGTAATTATTTTAAATGTACTTTCTCTTACCATAGTTTCCTTTTTATTATTATATTTTGGTTCCTATTTACATAGAAATGCTAATGATTTTTATTTCTTTTGTAATGTGCTATTTTGCTAACACCATTAATCAGATCAATCAGCTTCTTTGTGGATTCATTTGGATTTTTTCTTTTTTTTAAATAGAATTTATTCCCAAGTATCTCAGTCGCTCTCTGCCCTCCCCACCCCATTGAAGGTATCACTTGATAAAAAGATGGATATATAAATTATGATTCTCCTGTTTCTATTTCAGTTCTTTCTCTGGAGGTGAACACAAGTTATTCTTCAAATATCAATTTGTAACTGAATATAATGTTCTCTCGGCTCTAATCATTTCATTCTTCATTATCTCATATAGTTCTTTCCAAGTTTTTTTTTTTAATTAGCTCACTGTTTCTCATGTTGCAATAGTATTCCTTCACAATCATATACCACAATTTGTTCAGTCATTTCCCCAATTTACATGCATACCCTCAATTTCTAGTTCTTTGCCACCACAAAGGGAGCTACTAGAAATATTTTAGAACAGAGGGGGTTTTTCTGGTTGTTGTTTTTTTCCCCTGATCTCCTAGGCTGGATCTAAGGGTATACACAGGTTTTTTTTGTTTTTGTTTTTGTTTTTTTTTACATTTTTTAAAACCCTTAATTTCTGTGTATTGGCTCCAAGGCAGAAGAGCGGTAAGGGTAGGCAATGGGGGTCAAGTGACTTGCCCAGGGTCACACAGCTGGGAAGTGTCTGAGGCCAGATCTGAACCTAGGACCTCCCATCTCTAGACCTGACTCTCCATCCACTGAGCTACCCTGCTGCCCCTGGTATATACAGTTTTATAACTCTTTTGGTATAATTCCAAATTGCCCTCCAAAATGGTTGGATCAGTTCACAGTTCACAGTGTATTCATGTCCCTATTTTTCCACACCCCCTCCAACATTTGTTATTTTGCCCTTTGGTCATTGTAACTGTCCTGATAGGTACAAGATGATATCTTAGAATTGTTTGGATTTGCATTTCTCTAATCAGTAGAGATTTAGAACATGGTTTAATATATCTATATGTGGCTTTGATTTCTTAATTCATTTGATATTCTTGACCTTTTGTTCTTCCAAATAAATTTTATTGGGGCAGCTGAGTAGTTCAGTGGATTGAGAGCCAGACCTAGAGAGGGGAGGTCCTAGGTTCAAATCTGGCCTCAGACACTTCCCAGCTGTGTGACCCTGGGCAAGTCACTTGACCTCCATTGCCTACCCTTACCACTCTTCTGCCTTGGAGCCAATACACAGTATTGACTCCAAGACGGAAGGTACGGGTTTAAAAAAAAACAAATAAATTTTATTATTTTTCTAGCAATAAAATGATTTTGATAATTTAATTGTGATGGCATTGAATAAGCAGATTAGTTTAAGTAGGATTGTAATTTTAATAACATTGGCTCTGCCCACCCATGAACAATGAATATTTCCCCAATTATTTAAGTCTGACTTCATTTGTGTAAAAAAATGTTTTATAATTTTGTTCATGTAGTTCCTGGGTTTGTTTCATCAGATATACTCCCAGGCATTTTATTCTATTTGTGGTTATTTTAAATAGAAAGGCATCTCTTTCTATTTCTTCTCGTAAGACTTTTTCACTTGCATTTGCAAAAGCTAAGCCATCAGGTCATATACAAAACAGAATAATAGTGCCTCCTCTTCGTTGTGGGGTTTCTATCTTTAGCTCCTGATTCTCATATCATGGCCAAAGCATGCCCAGAATTATGTCAAAAAGTGGTAAGTAGAAGGTTCATTCTTGCGCTGTCCCTGTATGTTCTAAAAAGGCTTCCAGTGTTTCACCATTGGAAATAATAATGCCTCCTCCTTTTAATATAGACTTTGGATCCTATTGAAGAAGGGGCTTATCATCTCTATGCTTTTTTAGGGTTTTAAACAGAAGTTAAGTATTCTGGATTTACTGAGGGAGAGGAAGTGTGGCTTTGTGGATAGAGATCTGGCATTGAAGCCAAAAAGGCCTGAGTTCAAGTCTTGACTCTAAGCAAAGGCGTGTAGCTTCTCATCAACCCAGGCAATGCTGTAAGACTATAAATTGCCGAGCACTTGTTGACCTACATTGATAGAGGGAGTTGGACACTCATCTGGCGTGCCCAATGCTAATGAAATTATAGATCTATTTTTTGTGCTTTTTGTGCTTTTGTTGTTTGCATGAACAATTATTGAATGCTAATTACTTTCCTAATGTTGACTTACTCTTTCATACCTTGCATAAATCCAATTTGGTCATAATGAATGAGTTTTACAAATATATTGCTAAGACTCTTTATGATTTTGTCTTAAATTTTTGCCACCAAATTTATTAGTAGGAGTGTGCTTTAGATCTCTTTTTCTGCTTTATCCATCCCTGGTTTGGGTACTACTGACATTTTTCTAGGAAACTGTAGACCCAACCCCACAATCATCAACTCACATCTCTCTTCTCATTTTTTGCAGGTATATGAGAGAGGTCCAGAAGGTGGTCCCTATTATCTTTCACTACTTCCAGCCAAGACCAATTAAGTACCACAGAATCATGGAATTTGAGAATTAGAAGGAACCTCAGAGGCCATCTTCCCCAACTCATGCACAAAAGATATCCTCATTTTGACACACCCAAGTGGTCAGTGAGCCTCTGCTTAAAGATTTCCAAAGAGGGGGAACCTAACACTTCTTAAGGCAGTACATTTGCCTTTTCACAAGTTTACGACAATTCCTTCCTATTCAAAAGATGGCCTGTAATGATTTAAGTAATGATAGCCAGAAAATGAGAACCTGCTACCCTCACAATGATTCTGGCACAGTCCCTACCATCATGGCCTTCTTTAATTTGATCACTTGCCTGTGTGGGCTCCTGGGAAATGGAATCGTACTCTGGTTTCTCAGTTTCTACATTAAAAGAAGCCACTTTACCATCTATATCCTCAATCTGACAATTGCTGACTTCAGCTTCCTTCTGGGACGAGTGGTTTGGAATGTTACCAGGATTCTTTACGAATATTCTAACAATCTTCTTACCAAGTGCAACATGTTCTACATATGTCATGGAACACTTGTATTCAACATATTTGTATACAACACAGGGCTGGGTTTCCTGACAGCTATCAGTGTGGAGCGATGCCTGTCCATGCTCTATCCTCTCTGGTATAGATACCACCATTTGAAAAAGAAATCACCTTCCATCTGTGCCTTCCTCTGGCTCCTCTCGGTCTTCATGGCAGTCTTGGAGTTTTTCTTTGAGGTCTACATGGGGGGCGACCACCCGAAATGGAGATACGTCATCAGCGTCTTTAGCTGTCTACTCAACTTCCTGGTGTTTACACCTCTGATGGTTCTGTCCTGCCTGGTTCTCTTCCTGAAGTCCTGGCAGCGATCCCAGCACCATCATCCCGCCAAACTCCATGTCACCATTCTGGTGACCATCCTCATATTCCTTCTCTTTGGCCTTCCCCAGAAGGTGTGGTTTGTTGTCCATTTTGGGTTCCAAGTGCACACCTCCCGATCTATCTCTAGTATCTTTGAGCTTCTCTCCTCCATAAACAGCAGTGCCAACCCTGGCATTTATGTCTTTGTTGGCAACCTCTGGAGAAAAAAGAAAAGGTCCCTAAAACTGACTCTCTCAAGAGCCTTCAAAGAGGATTTCCAAGAGAGAGAAGATGGAGTGACACTCCCTGCCACCAGCTCGGAGACCATGGGGAGGCAGGACCAACAGAAGTAGTCCTAAAGCCACCTGTGTGAAGACCTTCTCACTAAGGACCTCGGCAACTTTCGAAGCCTTCAGGAAAAGAAGACGTGATCTTTCCCCTATCTGGGAAACTGAGGCAAATATACCATTGAATTTGTAATTTGGATGCAAAAATAACAATAATAGTAATAATAAGTGAAGTCCCACTGAACTCCTCCAAGTTTTCAAAGTTCTTTTCTGACATCTCACTTGAACCACGCAACAGCCCTGTGAGGTTAATATCATAGACATGATCCTGATTTCACAGATGAGAAGAAACCAGAGGCTCAAAGACTTGGCCAGGATCACACAACTAGCAAATACCAAAGGAAGGATTCAAGTCCAAGCCAAGGGCTCTCTGTCCATTTATATCACTCTGCCCCTCATGTATGGAACGGAGGCACAGCAAGAACTATAATCTTTAAACATTTTGTTGAATTTTCTTGTCACTGGCTTTCAGAGGCTGATCTTTATAGGCTCAGCCCATGTTCAAAGGGTTATAAAAGTACCTGAACTGTAATAGGTTTTCTATGAATATTTGTTGAATGAGTAGAATTGTTGATCAGAGGCTGGGAGGGGCCTCGGATACCCTCTGATCCCTGCCCCATTTTACAGACGAAAAAATTGAGACCCAAAGAAGAGACTGAGCTATAACTTATGGGTCTTATGACTCCCCTTCCCCAACCCCTATCTAAGGTTAGATCAATCCCAGAGACCCCATTACGTCTCTGGGGTCCTAGCAGAAGTGGGTAAGAAACCCAAGTAGGGAGCCGGGGAGCCAGACCAGTCTTCTTGGGAACTTCTCAGTTGGGGGTTGAGCCAGGACTCTTGAACTTAGAAGAATGCATCCAGGGACCCTGGGCGGCTGTTTGGAGGGGGACTTCTTCCCCTCCCCTACACCAAAACTGTCCAGAACAATCTGGTGCCCAGACCAGAAAGATACTGCAGATGGAATAGGCCCTGGGATCTGCCATAATCACGCAAGGGGCCTGAAATCCAAGGAAGGAATTAATAGAAAATTGGGAAGGACCCAAGAGAAATTCAACCAGTTGGAAAGAGGGTGGCGACATGTTTGATTCTGAATGTGTAATCAGTGCTGGGAGGACAATAAATCTTTTCCTAGGCTCGATAGACCTGAGGGACACCAGAATGGGCCACTGGCACTACCACCATCATCACAGTCGCCAGAAGGAGCACAGATGCCCAGATTGGAAGGGCTGAAACCCAAGAAATGACTGGGCCAGGACGAAAAGAGGTTGGGCCGGGGGATTCACACCAGCAAAGGATAACAGAAGTGAGGATGGGATGGAAATGTGAGCTCTGGCCACATGAAAAGGGTAGCTTGTGTCTGCTCCTGATACCCATCGACCATGACATAGCTCAGGTGGCTGTAAAGGCCTTGGATACCTGAGGAAAGAGATGTATAAAAAGATAATTATGGGGGGCAGCTGGGTAGCTCAGTGGATTGAGAGTCAGGCCTAGAGACAGGAGATCCTGGGTTCAAATCAGGCCTCAGCCACTTCCCAGCTGTGTGACCCTGGGCAAGTCACTTGACCCCCATTGCCCACCCTTACCACTCTTCCACCTAATAGCTAATACATAGAAGTTAAGGGTTTAAAAAAATAAAAAAATAAATTATTTAAAAAAAAAAAAGATAATGATGAGCCCAAGACAAAGAGCAATGGACTAGAACAGTGATTCCCAAAGTGGGCACCACCGCCCCCTGGTGGGCGCTGCAGCGATCCAGGAGGTGGTGATGGCCACAGGTGCAGTTATCTTTCCTATTAATTGCTATTAAAATTTTTTTAATTAATTTCCAGGGGGCTAAGTCATATTTTTTTCTGGAAAGGGGGCAGGAGGCCAAAAAAGTTTGGGAACCACTGAACTAGAACATGGTAGAGTGGAAGCTCCTTGAGGGCAGAGGCTATTTCCTTCTTGTTTGTTTCCCCAGCATCTAACATAGTGCTTGTCATTCAGTAGGCTCTTAATAAAGCTGTTGGTTTTTTTACAATTTTATTTTATTTTAAAAATGTTTTCCCATGGTTACATGATTCATGTTCTCTCCCTCCCCTCTTCCCTCCCCCCTCCTGGAGCTGACAAGCAATTTCACTGGGTTCTACTTATATTATCGCTCAAATCCTGTTTCCATATTTAATAAAGTTGTCTTGTTATCAGATTGACTGAGGCAATGAGGTCCAGGGGATAGGGCAGTGGCCTCAGCACCAGGAGCCCTCAGCTCCAGGGATCTCAGCCCCAACACTTCCTGCTGTGTGCATGGGGACAAGTTGTAGATTTTTATCTTATTTCTTTATCTGTAAAATGGAAACAATAGCACCCCCCCCACCTCCCCAAGCTGTTCTAAAGAAAGGAAATGAGTATTTATTTAGTAACTACTTGTCTCATTTCCTCTTCACAACAACCTGGGAGGTAGGTGCTATAATTATCCCCATTCCATGGTTGAAAAAACCAAGGCAGACAGCTAGTAAGTATCTGAATCCAGATTTGAACTTAAGTCTTCCTGATTCCAGGCTAAGCATCCTGTGCATTGCACCACTTAGAGGCTTCCAAATGGGTATGTTGCTACTTAGACATGATGTAGTGACCTAATTTCAGAGCTGTTTAAGAAAGTCTGCCAAATTCATAAGATATCACAATCTAACGCACTTATCAAGGCTTTCCAACATGGACAGAAATCAGAAGCCTGGAGTCACTCTCAGGTAACCAGCAAAGTCAATTATCCAGAATCTCTTTCAGGCTGCCTCCGTTCCCTGTACTCACCAGTAGCTCAGAAGCCCCAGGACTCAAACATGGAGGAATCCCATCTATAGCACACCAAGACAATACGCCAGAGCAGAGACCCATCCCTCTGTACCCTGCCTCAAAGAATGAAGTTTCCGTGACCTTCCTGAGACACTGCTGGCTCCTGAGAATCACTCCACCACCACCCTTAGAGTCTAGGTGGCCTTGGTCAGGTCACTGGATGCCTCTGGGTATTCTGTTTCCTCTGTAAAAGGAGGGATTTGGACACGGTTACCTCTAAGGTCTATTCTACTTCTAAATCTAGGCTATCCTCACCCACCCAAGAAGTAGATTTTCACTCTCCTGAATATATAACCCTGGGCTTTCGATCCAAAACCCCAAATTCCATCCATCAAGAGCTTTCCCTGTGCCCCAGAAGCCTCCTGACCCAGCCAGTGCCCAAGAGCACAGAGGGACCAGCCATCATCGAGATATCTCTCCCTTCAGGAGGATAGTGGAGAGAAGGAAGAAGAGAAGAAAAAGGAAGAAGAGAGAAAGGGGAGGGGGAGGAGAAGGAGGGGAAGGAGAGAGGTAGGGAAAAAAAGAGGAAGGAAGGAAGGAAGAGGAGGAGGAGGAGGAGGAGGAGGAGGAGGAGACAAAGAAGAGAATAGAGAATCCTTGCCTGAGAGAAATCAGACAGCTAATGATTTCCCCATTTACACTCATCGCTTACTTATTTTCAAAGAAAGAAATTTCCATCCCAAATAAGGCTGCAGGCTTTAGAGCCCTGGCCTCAGAAACAGCCCTTTCTGAGTGTCCAAGTTACATTGCCCTGATCTCTGGCTTTAACTCAGCCTTTCAGAAAGTGTAGCCATAAACAAGAGCCCCAGGAGAGTTTCTCTCTCTCTCTCTCTCTCTCTCTCTCTCTCTCTCTCTCTCTCTCTCTCTCTCTCTCTCT
>NC_058135.1:292752085-292767641 GCF_016433145.1 Gracilinanus agilis | reverse complement strand
TCTCTGTCTCTCTCCTTTCTCTGTTTCTCTCTCCTCTCTGTCTCTGTCTCTCTCTCTCCCCCTCCCCCTTCCTCTCTCTGTCTCTGTCTCTCTCCTTTCTCTGTTTCTCTCTCCTCTCTGTCTCTGTCTCTCTCTCTCCCCCTCCCCCTTCCTCTCTCTGTCTCTGTCTCTCTCCTTTCTCTGTTTCTCTCTCCTCTATGTCTCTGTCTGTCTCTCATCCCCCCCTTTTACACCACAAGGCTCTCCTTCTGCCTCTCTGGCCAGCCCCCAGAAACTCCGTCCTACTTTCTCTGTTTCTTGCCCTGCCTTTTATCCCCAGCATGTGTCTGGCACGTAGAACATATTTAATGAACACTAGCTAACTCGACCCTGCCTCCATCTTTCCAGCCACTCACGGGCTCTGTGATCTTACTTATTCTAGAAGTTTTTGCGAGAAAAATGCCCGGGCAGACTTGATGCCAAATACCCCATCTGTCCCCAGTGCCATCTGAGCACCAGCTGAAAGTCAGACTCTGATTTCTTTGATCCCCCCCATCCCAGACTCGTGCCTCTGCATCCCCATGACAGAGAATGGGCTTTCTGGAATGTCTCTAAACATTAAGGATTAGGAATGGGAGGAGCAGAGAAAAAAAAAAAGAGCAGGAGGGATTTCCTTGATAGCAGACACAGAGCAGGAGCAAAATCTACATTCCCCAGAAAAGGAACAGCCACTTCTCTAAGGTCCACAAGGGCACTTTTCTCTCAATAGCCTTCTAGTCTGAGCCATATTGTCCTCATTTTACAGAAGAGGAAACTGAGACTTGCTGGGGTGAAAATGACTTGCCCAGACAAGTCCGAGTCAGGGTTTGAATAGGGTCGCTGGACACACACAGTCAAGGGACTGAACTAGGAACTTGTGAGAATGAGGATCACTTCTGATCCTTATTGATTGTGTGACCCTGGACAAGTCACTCCATTTGTGCCTCTTTCTCTTTGTTGGTAAAATAAGCTTACTCACACCTGTCGTCCCTATCACAGATGGTCTGGAGCTCGAATGACACCTACAAGGGAGCTAAAGTGTGCTGGAACTTTACAATCCTCTAGGAATCTCGAGCATTATTATAGCTTAGAGCAAGAAAGAGACCTCCTAGCTTAAGCCCTCCAATTTGACAGATGAGGAAACCGAGAGGACCTGCCATAGGCAGATGTCCCAAGGCCGAATTCCAGCTCTGCCACTTACTCCCTGGATGGCCTCTATGGCACTCAGTTTCCTCATCTGCAAAGTGAAGGGGGTTAGATTCATCGAGCTCTGAAGTTTCTTCCACCTCTAGGTCTTTGATCCCAGAATCCTCAGTGGCTTACCCAGCTCGCACGAGACCAGAACTGGAGCTCCAGGCTCCTGCTGCTGATTAGACCAAGCGAATGGACTTGGAGCCACAGTCTTGGGTTCCTTCTGTCCTCCCGCTTGCAGTCACATCCTTCCCAGCCCTGATAGCCTCTCACGGCTGCGAGTTCTCCACTCCACCTGCCCCAGGACTGGCACGCATGTATGCACAGCTGAGCCCCTGACAATGTGCTTTATTTATTTGTAATTTTATTGTTCCCAATTACATGCACACAAAATTTTAACAATCATTTAAAAAAGATGTTCCGTTCCCAATTCTCTCTCTCGCTCTCCTCCCTCCCTGCTTCTTGAGCAGGCAAACAATTTGAGCAGTCATGCAAAATGTTTCCACATCAGCCATGCTGCAAAAAAAAAACGCAGACCCCAAAAGCAATAATAAGGAAATTCAACAATGATCAATGCGGAAGGCCCTTGTGCATGATAATCCGTGTATAGGAGGGGAGAGGGAAGGGAGGGAGGGACACAATTAGGATCCTTTAATGTATGTTGAAAATTGTTATTTCATGTAATGGGGAAATAAAATCTCTTTGGATAAAATAATAATAATAAAGAAAGCTTAAAAACCAGGCTTCCCCCTGCAGTCAGACTCCATCCATTCTTTCTCTGAGGCAGAGAGCATTTGTCACCAGGAACCCATCAGCATTACGTTAGGTCACCTTTTCACTGAGGATCGCCAAGTTGCTGGCAGTTAATCTTTGCACAATCCAGCTGTGCCGGGGCGCCATGTTGTCTTGGTTCTGCTCACTTCACTTTGCATCAGTTCGTGGAAGTCTTCCCGGGTTTTCCTGAATCGGCCCCTCTCACGGTTCTTACGACACAATAGTATTCCAGCACAGTCATGTTCCAAGTGACGGGCAGCCCAACGATGCGCTTTAATCAGCTCTGGCTTGCCCTGGGGACTTGGCCCTGGGCTCTGACCTACATGTCCTCTGCTTCGAGCCCAGGTACTGTGCCAGCTAAAGAAGCCCCTGCCAGGAGGCAGGTGAGGACTGCACACAGACACCCCACAACCCATCAGGGCACAAGTCCATTGGAGCTCCTAGCACATGCTAGGCACTGTAGGGATGAGGGAGGAGAATAAGACAGAATCCCTGCCTCCCCAGATGGGCGAGTCTAATGGAAAGGGAAGATTAACACCCATGAAGAGACAAGGAGCGACAGAGCGCAAGCTGCCCCCAAATACAGTTAGGTGATCTAGGCAGCAATGACAGTAAGAGTTGAAAGAAGAAAATCCCAGAGGGTTTGTGTAGTCAGGGAAGGCTTCCTGGAGGACATGGCTCTGGGGAATAAGCAGGATTTGAGGCCAATAGAGGAGAGGAAAGGCATCCCCCACGATGGGCACAAGGCAGAAGTGGGGAGGACTACGGCTGGTCCATGAGGCTGTCCTGACAAGAGCAGAGGCACGTACTGGCGAGCAATGGGAAATAAGGTTGGAGCAGGAGGTGAGCCAGACACATCCTCCCAGAACCCAGGCACAGTACGGAGATGCTCGGGCTCACACGTCCCCGCATGGTGGCTGCATCACTCCTTTGCTGCTGTCACTGCCTACTTTTGTAGGAGATTTTATAGTCTAAGCCAGAGAAGACTATCAGCTCTTTGAGGCTCGGGGCTGTTGGATGTTTTTGCCTTTACATCCCTGGCTCAGAATACAGGCTCTGGCTCTCAGGAGGAGTTCAGTAAGTGTTTGTTGGTGCCCGTACCCACCCCAGCTCCTCAGTACCCTCTGCCCCTCTGATCTGGGGGCAGAGCCACGAACTCCAAAACCTCCATTTCAAAGGAGAGTCCAGGGGGCAGCTGGGTAGCTCAGTGGAGTGAGAGTCAAGCCTAGAGACGGGAGGTCCTGGGTTCAAACCCAGCCTCAGCCACTTCCCAGCTGTGTGACCCTGGGCAAGTCACTTGACCCCCACTGCCCACCCTTACCAATCTTCCACCTATGAGACAATACACCGAAGTACAAGGGTTTTAAAAAAAAAAACAAAGGAGAGTCCAGGGGTTAGATTTGAATTCAGGGGAGCAGCTAGGCAGCTCAAAGACTGTAAGCCATGTCTGGAGACAAGAGGTCCTAGTTTCAGATCTGACCCTCAGACACTTCTTAGCTGAGGGACCCCCATTGTCTAGCCCAGCGATTCCCAAAGCGGGCGCCATCACCCCTGGTGGGTGCTGCAGTGATCCAGAGGAGCGGCGACGGCCACACTTTTTTTGTATTACATTCTATTCCGAGTTCAATAAATAAAAGGGGCTAAGGAATATTTTTTCTGGAAGGGGGGCGGTAGGCCAAAAAAGCTTGGGAACCGCTGGCCCAGCCCTTACTGCTCTTCTGCCTTGGAACCAATATGTAGTATCCATTCTAAGACAGAAGATAAGGGTTTAAAAAAAATTGATCCAGACCTGGTGTTCTATCCACTGTACTACCCAGCCACCCCTGGCTGCCTTTATTTGCATCCATAGAGTGCTTGGGATTGTGCCTGACACATAGTAGGGGCCTGATCAGTGTTTATTGTCTGACTGACTGGCACACCTGAGCCCACATAGAGCACACTCATGGCCCAGCATGCCCATGTGTGCCCAGTGTGGCCCTCCCAAGTGCCTCTTTGGTCTCCCCATTCAGGGAATCTCACACTTCAGTGAGGAGACGTGAGAGGGACTCAGGAGGGCTGTCACACAGGTGAGCGGCAATGGGGGTAAGGGACCTGTCCAGGGTCACACACACAGCTAGGAAGTGTCTGAGGTCAAATTTGAACCCAGAATCTCCCATCTCTGAGCCTGGCTCCCTGCCCACTGAACCATCTGGTCATCCCTGACATAGGAGGAAAGGAACAAAAGTGAGCAAAGAGGGAGGAAAGGCACTGAGATGAAAACAGAGCAGAAAAATCAGGCAATCGGAACGTTAGCTCTGGAAGGAGGCTGAGGGAGGAAACTGAGTCAAACAGGCAGGCAGGTAAAGAGTGGGAGCAGGAGCTCAGCCCTCCTGACCCCGAGCCGGGGTCACTCTGGGCATCATCTCATGGCATGGGCCCCGGAGGCAAAGGGAAGCAGGCTGGGGGAGGGAGAAGGGGGAGCAGAAAGGGGGTGATTGCAGAATGACTAAGACAAGTCCCTGCCTCCCCATGCCCTGGGCACTGCCCACCAGGAGCCCCAGCTCCAACAAAGCTGAGCAGATAAGCAAGAACAGGAGGGACGGGCAATGGGGAGAGCCAGAGAGAAGCTCCAGAAGGGAGTGTATGGAGCTGAGGTCATGGAAGATATGATGTGGCATCTCTCATGGAAACGGCATGAGCTGGAGGCTCCTGGAGAGGAGGAGCGTGCACCCAGGGTGGGCCCCAGCTGCTGCCCAGAACAGGCTGAACCAGGACAGGAGGCTGAGGGGAAAGAACTCCAGGGCCAGCCTCGAAGCTGTGTGTCCTCGGGCCAGTGGCTTCCTGTCTCTGGGCTTGGGCCACTTTCTCTGGCAAAGGAGATGTTGGGCTTGGAGGCACTTTCCAGCTCTATTGCTCTTCACAGCCACACGGCACTACGCACAGGGAGTCAGTCAGAAAACAAGCATTTATTAGGCACCTACTATTCACCTGGCACTGTGCCAAGCCCAGTGGATAAAAGCTCTTGCCCTTGGGGAGCTCCCAGCCTAATGGGGGAGATGATGTGCCAACAATTATATACAGACAAGCTACGGAAAGGATAAGCAGGAGATCTCAGAAAGAAGGCAGTAAACAGCCAGGGAGAGCCTCAAAGGCCTGTTGGAGAAGGCAGAAGAGCGGTAAGGGCTAGTCAATGGGAGTTAAGTGACTTGCCCAGGGTCACACATCTAGGAAATGTCTGAGGTCAATTTTGAACTCAGGACCTCCAGACTCCAGGCCTGGCACCCAGCTGCCCTTGAGCTGAGTCTTAAAGGAAGCCAGGAGGGAGACGTAAGGAAGGAGGGTATTCCTAGCACAAGGAGTTACCAGGATAAATACTTGGAGTCAGGAATTGGAAGATTTCATTCAAGGAACCAGTCCAGAAAGATCAGGAGGGGCAGGCATCAAAGGGCTAGAAATACCCAATGGTCCTGGGAGAATAAGGCACCTCTGGAGATCCCTGAGCAGGCCGGGGAGGCCGGCTGAGAGCTGGGCTTTAGGAAGGGCACTCTGACACCCAATGGAGGATTATCCTGGAGTAAGAAGTGACTTGTGGTCAGGAGACCAGCCAACCCCTCCAAGGAGCCAGTAAGGAGGAAAGAGAGCCAGCACCAAGGTGGTGCCTTTGCCTGGAGAGAGAAGCTGGGAATACAAGAGGCGCCTGTGACAAGATCTGGCCACAGATTGGATGGATGGGAAGAGGAAGTGAGAAAGAGAAAGACAGAGAGACAGAGAGGGACACAGAGACAGAGACAGAGACAGAGAGACAGAGATAGAGACAGAGATACAGAAAGACACAGAGAGAGACAGAGAGAGAGAGAGACACAGAAAGACAGAGAGACAGAGATAGAGACAGAGATACAGAAAGACACAGAGAGAGACAGAGAGAGAGAGAGACACAGAAAGACAGAGAGACAGAGACAGAGAGACAGAGATAGAGACAGAGATACAGAAAGACACAGAGAGAGATAGAGAGAGATAGGGACAGAGAGACAGAGAGACAGAGACAGAGAGACAGAGATAGAGACAGAGATACAGAAAGACACAGAGAGAGATAGAGAGAGATGGGGACAGAGAGAGACAGAGACACAGAAAGACAGAGACAGAGACAGAGAGACAGAGACAGAGACACAGAGACACAGAGACAGAGAGAGACACAGAGACACAGAAAGACAGAGAGACAGAGATAGAGACAGAGATACAGAGAGAGACAGAGAGAGACAGAGAGAGATGGGGACAGAGACACAGAAAGACAGAGAGACAAAGAGACAGAGACAGAGACAGAGAAACAAAGAAACAGAGAATGAGAGGCAGAAACTGAGAGATAGGCAGAGAGACAGAGACCGAGAGGCAGAGAGAAAGGAGATGAGCTCAGAGATGCAGTGAATGACCCCATAGTCAGAGCCTGGGAAACAAGGGGAATTGGGGAGGTAAGGAAGAGCACCCTAGTTTCACTGAGGTCTCGGCTCCAGGAAGCTTCTCCGGCTCCCCTGGCAGCTCACACCCTCCTGCCCCCCAAATCTCGTGCATTTCCTGGTGTTTAGCTGTATCTCCCCCAGGGGAATGGAAGCTCCTTGAGGACAGGACTTGGTCTTTTTTTCCTTGCCCGCCTCTAGCATCTTGTATCCAGAAGGTGATGACAAGGTGCTTACTGGAGCGGTTGGACTGCTGGGCTCCTGGTGGGGGGGGGGGGGAGGACAATCCTTTTGTCCCCAATTCAGACTCGATTCAGATAAAGCTGTTTCTTTCCTTCATTGACAGCTGTCAGCGGGTCAGCGTGTCAGCAGTGAAGAGTCTGCCCGCCGGTGGCCGCCCGCTCCCTAGAGATGGCCGGGAATTGCTCGTGGGAGATCCATGCCCAGAACAAGAATAAGGCAAGTGCGGAACAGAGCAGCTGCCCTGGCCTGCTGGGAAGGGCACCTGACCTGAACAGTGCCAGGTCTCAGGCCCTGCTGGGGGGGCTCAGGGGGGCATGATTCCAAAGGCATCTCCCCATCTGTCCATTTGATGTTTTAACTCGGCAGGCCATGGACTTGCTGCTTGAAGTTGGAAAGGTGGCTGCATGGCTCAGTGGAAAGACCTGGTCCCTGAAGGGGAGGACTTGGGTCCAGATTTGGATTCTGACCCAAACTGCTGGGTGACTTAGGTCAAGTCATTTCACTTCTCTAGATCTCCGTTTCTGAGAGTTTGAAAATCTGGGTTAAAGTCTTATTTCCAATGCTTACAACCTCTGAGATCTTGGACAAGTCACTATACCTCTTTGGGCCTCAGTTTCCTCCCCTCTAAAATGAAGGATTTGACCGGGATCCAGGTCCCTCCCATACTTAATCCTTGCTCAGAACCAATTCTTCCCTTGCTAAATAAAGGGGCTGGAATAAATAGTATGTGATGCCCCTTCTAGTTTCAACAGTCAATTATGGTGTATTGGGGGGCATATTTTAGCCAAGTTGCACAGTGGTTAGAGCACCAGGACTGGAGTCAAGGAGACTCATCTTGAATTCAAATCTAGCCTCAGGCACTTACTAATCTGGGTGACCCTGGGCAAGTCACTTCACCCTATTTACCTCCGTTTCCTCATCTGTAAAATGAACTGGAGAAGGAAATGGCCAACCACTCCAGTATCTCTGCCCAGAAAATCCCCAGTGAGGTCACAGAGAGTCAGACACAACTGAACAGAAGACACAGTAAGTACATCTTGTGGCGGATCCTGGTCCTCACCTCTCTGCCCAAAGGAGGGGACCTGGAGGGGTCTCCTGCCCAGGTCAGAACAATCCCAGAAGTCAACTTTCTGCACTTCAACAAGGCACTTGCTTACAGGATGGCAGCTCTGTCTTCACTCCATCCATTCATTTGTCTTCCCATGTTTCTCTGAATTCGTCACATTTGTAACATATATACATACACGTGTGTGTTCTATGCATGTAGAAATACATGTGTGTGTATTTATATGTGTGTGTATTTACATATCTGTGTATGCTGTTGTTATTTCATCATTTTCAGTTGTGTCTGACTCTTTGTGACCCCACTGGGGAGGTTTTCTTGGCAGAAATACTGGAGGAGTTAACCATTTCCTTCTCTAGCTCATTTGACAGATGAGGAAACTGAGGCAAATACACTTAAGTATCTGGAGGCTGAATTTGAACTCAAGAACGTGAGTCTCCCTGACTTCAAGCCTGGAGCTCTATCCACTATGCCACCTACCCATGTATGTGTATATACAAACACACACATGTATGTATATATCTGTGTGTACATGTATATTGTATGTATGCATTATAGCTCGGCGGCAGGGTGGCACACTGATAAAACACAGAGCCTGGAGTTAGGAAAACCCACCCAAGTTCAAATCTGGCTTGAGACATTCCTGGATTCACTGCTATTTGCCTCAGTTTCCTCAGCTGTAAAATAGAAATAATAACGACACTTAGCTCCCAAGGCTATTGTGAAGATCAAATGAGAGAATATTTGTACAGTCCTTAGCCCAGGGCCTGGTACACAGTAGGTGCTCTATAAGTACCTGTTCCCTTCCCTTTCCATTCCCATTCCCCAAATGCTCAGCGCTGTCAATTCACGTCCTCTTCCAGAAGGGATGGCCCCACTGGCCCCTCTCCTGGTGCCCGCGGGCTGCCCTGTCTGGCTTCCTCAGTCCCTCCGGCACTGGCTCTTCCCAGCTGCTGGCATCTCTGCCTGTTTTTGTGTAGCACGTTTGCTCCCCTCAAAACTACGTTTTCTTTTCCTCTGGCCTCTCGCCCCTCGCCCCGCCCTGTTGAGAAAGAGGAAAACGTGAAACAACAATGTGTGGCCCGTTCGGATGGTCCTCATGTCAACCCGGCCCAGGAGATGTCTGCCTCTCTCTGCCAGCGGAGCCCTTGCCCGAGCTCAGGGCCCCGCAGTGCAGGCTCCATCCTCACAAAGCAGAAAGCAAAGGGCTGCAGAGAGGAAGTCCCTGGGCCGCAGCAGTCAGACTCATGACTGCAGGGTGGGTTGGGCCCACCCCACCCTGCAGCCTTTCCGCACAGTCCCCTCGGGCTCCAGGAGGAAGAAGAGGAGGAGGTCAGCCCGGTTGCCCAATCTGAGGCATTTTCGCTCTCTGCAAAGGGCAGGGCGCAAAGGCAAAACGAGAGGGTTGGACCCGGACCAGAGAAGTTTCTTAGACAAAGAGGCGGGCTTTGAGGATGGTCAGCCGACCCCATCCATTCCATCGCAGAGCCTGGCAAAACGCCAGGAGATAACTGGCGAAAGTGAAAGTCCTTCTCCTAGAGTCTGACTCTCTCTTCTGTCTCTGTCTCTCTCTCTCTCTCTCTCTCTCTCTCTCTCTCTCTCTCTCTCTCTGTGTGTGTGTGTGTGTGTGTGTCTCTGTCCCTGTCTCTTTCTATCTCTCTGTCTCTCTCTCTCTTCCTCTCTGTCTGTGTGTGTCTCTCCCTCACTCCCTATCTCTCTATCTCTCTTCCCCTTCCCCCTCCCCTTTTCTTCTCCCTCTCTCCCTCCCCCTCTTTCTACCTCTGTCTCTCTATCTTTCTCTGTCTTTCTGTCTCTCTGTGTGTGTCTCTGTGTCTGTTTTCTCTCAAGGGAAGAACTGCCAGTCGTCCCTGACATCCTGACTTTCACCCTTTAATCTCAGTGACCCTGGGTAAATCACTTACTCCTCAGAGGCCCCACCACCACCTTACAGTGTTCTCAGTCTCAGAAATGGGAAGATTTGTATCTCTAGAGGAAGATTCTTGCTAGGAATCCCCTACAATCTACATCAAAGCAGGACCAAGTTCAAAAGCCAACATCTCTAAGTCCCAGGCACTGTCCTAGGTACTGGAGAGGCTGGTTGATGCGTCTTGTCCAATTATTTATGACTCCATTTGGGATTTTCTTGGCAGAGATACTGGAGTGATTTGCCATTTCCTTCTCCAGCTCATTTTACAAATGGGGAAACTGAGGCAAACAGGGTGCAGTGTCTTGCCCAAGGTCACCCAGCTGGTAAAAGTCTGAGGCAAAATCTGAACTCAGGAAGATATTTTCCTGACTCCAAGCCCAGTGCTCTGTCCCCTGCACCAAATACAAAGATACAAACTGAAGCAGTCCCTGGTCTCAAATGGCTTACTGGGGAAAGAGGGGAAGGATACGACATGTAGACGGATTGGTGGGATTGAGGACTGACAACTGGGGGGAGGGAGAAGCTGAGCCTTGAAGAAATGTCTGGCCCCTGAGAGGTAGGGATGAGGAGGGAAGGCATTCCAGGCTTGGACAGAGCACACAGCTGTGAGATGGGACAGTGAGTGTGGAGGCAAGCAGTAGTCCAGTTTGGCTGCCATACTCTAAGGCTAAATTGCAGAATAGTTAGATATAATGATGGGAAACCAGGAGGGAAGAAATTGTAGAGCACCTCAAGTGCCAAGCTGAAGAGTTCGTATTGTCCTTTGAGGCATTCCCATTTTATAGATGAAAGAACTGAGGCTCAGAGATGTGTTGATTTGCCCAGAGTCACACAGTGGAAGAGCTTGGGCTTGAACTCTAGACCTTCCAGAGTCCCCATCCAGTGTACTTGCCTCTCTGATGAGAGCTGACATTTTTAGTGTTCCCCAACACTTTATAGATCCACACAAGCATTATTACCCCCATTCTTCAGATGCTGAAACTGAGGGACACAGATGTGAAGTGTCTTGTCCAAGGCACAGAGTTACTCAATGGCAATGGCAGTACTCAACCCTTTGGACAGCAAGTCCAGGGAAGTTACTAACCTCTCTTACACTGGAAAGGGTAATCAGGCCCACTTAGATAAGGCTGTATGTATGCTGGTTGGACCAAGGTTAGGCAGAAGGACAAGAAGTCCAATGGTAAGAGCTGTTGGACAGTCAAATCAAGGAAGAACATGGAACTTGCAGCTATAAAAAGGGTAGAAAGCCTCTCCCCAAGGAGAGAGGCGCAGGAGGAGGGGGTAGGTCTGCCCTGATGGCCCCTGCTTCTCTGATATCCCTTCCCTAGGAGAGCCCTTGGTGGGTTCAAAGGACACGATGTGGCCATTTAAGGGTGGATTGGGCTCATTGAGATCGACACCAGGACTTCAAGACAACTAAGAGAGAAATAGGAAGCGGGTGGATAGCTAGAAACCAGAGCCAAAGCTACATCAACATAGATGCATGAAGGGCATGAGCGCCCAGGTTGGGATCTCAAAGCACTGAGACAACCAAAGGTCATCAGTGTCATTACTTATCACATCCAAACCACTGGTGACACTCACTCTCACAGGCATGCCTACAGGGTAGCTCATGCCCCCCCCCCCACCATGAGGGAAGGGAACACCAAAGGTAATGTGCTCTGGGTCCCTCACACCCTCCTAGGCACTGCTCTGCTCACACATGAAATGTATGACCAACACCACATCTTTTTATTGTTCTCAGCCTGAGAAGTAAAACTTTACATGGAATCATAGTCTTAGAGCAGCCCAGACCCCTTCTTTTACAGATGAGGAAACTGAGGCAGAGAAAAGTTAAGTGATCTGCCTAGTGTCACATAGCTAGTAGTTATCTGAGACAGAATTTGAATTCAGATCTTCCTGACTTCAGGACTAGGATGCTAGCCACTGGCTGCCTCTAGCTGTCACTTGATCACAGCCTAGGAAAATAGCTGCACCCAGAACTGCAGGCTGATCCAAAATGGCCCCAGGATATTAGGAGGGATACTGTTTTATACTCCCTAGATGAAATGGAGCCAGATTCCAGGGTGAGCAGACCTCAGGTGGTCAGAAAGGATAAATACGAGGGGTTGACAAAATTCTTTCCCTGTCAGGAGCTGTACCCCAAACTCTTGGACAGCTGGCTCCTTTGGCCAACATACCCTTCCTCCTCCTCTTCCTTCTGGGAAGAGACGCCGAGTCTTCATCCTCATTGACATAATATAATGCCATAAAAGCTTGCTACATTCTTTATCTACATCAGCTCGCTCAAGTCTCACAACAACCCTGTGAGATAGAAGCTGCTATTATCTCCATCAGACAAATGAGGAAGACATTAAGCGGCGACCTCATGGCTCCACAGCTAATAAGTGCCAGAGGCGGGCTTTTAACCTGAGTCTTCCTGACTAGACAATAAAAGAGGCCCCTTTTGGGGAGAGAATAGTTGCCTGTCATTCTTGCCCCAGTTCATGGGAAAGCTATGCCTCAAGGGTTACTTCCTTAGAGATTCCCCATTGCCTTCCCCCTACCCCACCTGATGCCATCCCCTGCCTCAGACATCTCTCTTTTTCATTGAGGCTTCCAGTCAAAACAAATGTGGAGCCAGTGTTTTCTGAGTTTTTCCTGTGTTGGCAGCACCCAACCAGGAACCATGAGGTTAGTGACAATGACACAAAGCCAAAATTTAGGTCTGACATAACAAAACTTCCTCTCATCGAGAGCTGTTCCAAAGTCAAACAGGCTGCCTGACCACTCGTTGGAAACATTCTAGAAAGGAAGGAGTCCTCAGACTCTGGGGTCCCCTCCTGCTCCGAGTTTTCGTGACTTAGAGACGCCTTCCTCCACTTTAGAAGTTTGCCTTTGAAGTCTCTCACCAGGCTCACCAACAACTGGAGACCGCTACAGGTCCCAGAGCTGAGGCAGGGACTTGGGGCATGAGCCAGCAGCTGCCCCAGGTTAATGCCCGTCTCTTCCTCTGCCCACAGGTGTGCTCAGGGGTAAGCGAATCCCCAGAACTCTATGGTCGCGGCTTCTTGACGATGGACCAGATTGATCCTCTCCCACCACCTGCTATCATGAGTTACATTTTTCTGCTCATCTGCCTGTGTGGCCTGGTGGGGAATGGAGTCGTCCTCTGGTTTTTCAGCTTCTCCATTAAGAGGAACCCCTTCTCCATTTACTTCCTGCACTTGGCCGTGGCCGACATTGGCTACCTTTTCTGCAAGGCGGTGCTCTCCGTCCTGCAGGCTGGTGCCTTTCCAGGCTCCTTTCCCACCTACGTCCACTTCGTGTCGAGGATCCTAAGCCTGGCGGCCTTCCTCACCAGCGTGAGCCTCCTGCCGGCTGTGAGCGTAGAGCGTTGCCTCTCTGTCCTCTTCCCCACCTGGTACTGCTACCGGCGACCCAAGCACACATCCGCCCTGGTGTGTGCCCTGCTCTGGGCTCTGGCCTTCCTGCTCACTACGGTCCACACCTACTTCTGTGTCTACGTCGCCCCCCAGCCCTCCTGGGGAGACTGCACCCGCATGGACATCACCCTGGGCATTCTGCTCTTCTTCATCCTGGCGCCCTTGATGGTCCTGGCTTGCCTGGTCTTCGTGGTGAAGGTGGAGTGCAGGGCGCCGCGCCGCCATCAGTCCTCCAAGCTCAACAACGTCATCCTGTCCATCGTGTCCGTTTTCCTCGTCTCTTCCATCTACCTGAGCATCGACTGGTTCTTCTTTTGGATCTTCCAGATTCCGGCGCCCTTCCCCGAATACGTCACAGACCTGTTCATCTGCGTGAACTGCAGCGCCAAGCCTGTCGTCTACTTCCTGGTGGGGAGAGACGAGAAGCAGAGATTCTGGGAGCCCCTCCGGGTGGTTTTCCAGAGAGCCCTCCGAGATGGAGCAGAGCTCAAGGAGAGCGGGGACACCCCCAACACGGTCGCCATGGAGATGCAGCCCGCTGGACCCACCTCCTGAGAAGTGGGGGGCCAGCCCCCCAGGCAGGAGAACGCTTCCTGGGCCTTGCGTGTGCAGCATCTGTGCCCCCAGCACCATTGTCGGACCCATCCTCTCCTCCCTGGGGCTGGCAAGTCCTCTCTGGCAGGAGGCTCTGGGATTGCATTCATTCATTCATTCATTCATTCACTCATACATTCATTCATTCATTCGTTCAAAGGATCTTCATGCAGCATCTATTAAGTACCAGACACTGCTCCAAGCTGGGGATACAAGGACAAAAAACAGCATAGCCCCTGCCTGCAAGGACTTTATAGTCCACTATTACAGGGGACTAGTGAAAGGCAGCTCTGCAGAAGTCCCAGGAGCTATCTTGGGCTCTTCTTGTCTCATCCAACTGGTGTCTGTCTCCTCAAGTGACTGATTCAAGGTCTCACATCCTCAGGTCTCACATAAGCTCTCCCCTTCTTACAAGTGGGGCTCAGTCCTTTTCAACATTGTGAAGTATATCTCTAGGCAGCCCTCACTCCTTGCCTTCTGCTGCCCTCCCCAAACCTCATGCCACTGCCTACCCTTCACCACTCCTGGCTCTCATCCCCAGCTCTCACCACCACTCACTGGCTCGCCTTTGGTCTGCCCTCCTTGGTCCTTCCCCTCCAGAGTCACCCTGTTGAAGGACTCTCAAATGCCAGCTAGCCAATTGGAGCTACTTTGTTCCAGACTCTTCGGGAGGCAGCAGCTGAATGGAGTTTAACTTGAGCCTTCTGGAGACAGCGGCCCCACCTTTCTGATCTCGCTGCTCAGAATAGTGGAAATGGCGGACCAGGCTGGGCAGGAGGGGCCTGAAAAGCCTTTCTCTGCCCTTCAGGTCACATGATCCTCTGCTGTGTCCAGCAAGACTGGTCTGCAGCCTCCAACTAGCCCTCGTTCAGCGGCTGGGAAGAGGAACTGTCATTCATTTAGAGAGGAAGGAAGCAAATGGACAACCAGCTCAGTCTGTTGGTCTTTCTGAATCCCACCTCCGTGCATTTGCATTTTAAAAGGGGGATCTGGGAGCTGGCCATACCCTAACCCAAAGAAGGGATTTTTCATGAAAGGAGTTAATGGAGAGCAGAGGTTTTGGGGTAAAGGGGCCTTTGAGCCTCCATCACTTCCCCCCTCCAAGGAGCTTCCTACTAAGGATCCCCAGAGACCAGGGAATAAGGGGTATCAGAGGTCATTAAAGCCAATCTCTACCCCAGAGTTGAAAACTTCAGTCAAAGAGGGGAAGTCCCTGGCCCACAGTTACAGTTACCCTGTGGCAAAGCCAAGATTTGAACCCAGGTCTCTTGACTCCCAGTCTAGCCCCTTCCCCCAAACCAGGCTGCCCCTCTGCTTGTGCAGACCAGCTTGGTTTATTTTTTATTTTTCAGATCCAAAGTTGTGAGTCATCCTCACAAAGGACAAGCCTCATTAAAGGAATGTTTTCTTTGCTTGGGAGTAGAGCTCTGGGAAAGGCCACATGTGGGTGGTCACGGTTGGTACGATGCCCCTCAGGCACCGAGATGGGGGGCGCAGAGCCTGCCACCCCGGGAAGCCCGCCATGATCTGCCTCCATCTGCTCTGGGAGAAAGCCATGAAGAGTAACGAACCGCCGGCTCCACGCCTGCCCCTCCCAGTGCCATCAGCCAGCTAGTCCCAAGGCAGGGCCGGGCCATGGCACTGCCCTTTCTAGCCAGCTCCCATGCAGATTCTACACTTCCCAACAGACCGAGCCCAGCGCCCATTTCTTCCCATTAATCGAGGCTGGTGCCCAGCTAAAGGCTGTTTCTAAATGTTTCAAGGAAGCTCCGTTGCCTCCAGGCCCTCCTCCTGGATACCCATTCCAGCTCTCTCTCTCTCTCTCTCTCTCTCTCTCTCTCTCTCTCTCTCTCTCTCTCTCTCTCTCTCTCTCTCTCTCTCTCTCTCTCTC
>NC_058135.1:292732456-292751741 GCF_016433145.1 Gracilinanus agilis | reverse complement strand
AAGAGAAAGAAAGAAAGAAAGAAAGAAAGAGAGAAAGAAAGAAAGAGAGAAAAGGAAGGGAGGGAGGAAGAAAGAAAAGGAAGGAAGGGAGGGAAGGAGGGAGGGAGGAGAGAGACTTTCTTCCCATCCTAAAATTGAAATTTCCCCCCCCCCTTCCCTTCCCCAGAGGAGGAGAGGACAAGGTTCCCATAGGGGAGCTAGGATCTGGGGCTGAAATATTTACAAAGAAGCCAAAATGGATCCCATCCCAGGAAGAGTCAGGATGGAGGATCACTGGAACTTCCCACTCCCCAGGACTGAGATCCTGCCCATCTCTGCTTTGTCTCCCAGCCTTAACATCCAGGACCAGGGTCCCACTGAGCCCAATTCCATTCAAGTTCCCACGGTGGCCCTTCAGTTCCTCCTGACTGCACCTCCAGAAGTTGTTCCTGACCCTCCCCTCCTTCCCAGGATGGACCCCAATATTTCCTGTCTGTCAAAGCTCTCAACAGCCTCTACCTAGAGACCTCGGTTGGGGCTGGAGATGGCTTGTGCTGAGGTTGCCTGTCTCAGGGCAGACTTTGCGCCTTTGTGGAGAGAGACAGAGACCTCCCTGCTCCGGACCACATCTGGGGCTATTTCTGCCTGCTTAGCATTCTCTCCATTTTCAATGGAATAAATTCCACACTCATTTATTAATCCCCCAGCACGTGCCAGGCAGTCTGCCAGGCAGGCATTGGCGCAGAAGGGAGCCATCCCTAGTCCTCAAAGAGTTAATGCTCTGATGGGGACAAGGGTCACGCTGCGTCCCCAGATAAGTTCAGCTGACGTATACTCATTCAACAAGCCTGCTTGGGGTCGCTCTCTCAAAGCCATGGGGGCCACGCAGCCCCTTGGGGTTTAGGGTACCTTGAAGGGGCTTGGGGAGGGGCTCTTCTCTACTATTCTGGGCCCCAGCTATGTTTTCCCCACTGAGCAGTGCCAGAGTCTAGAGCCCAGTCCTAGGCTCAGTCAGCATCAATTAACTTTTACAAAGGGACATTTCCTTTGAAGATACAGCAAGGACAAGAGGACCACCAGTCCCTCACACCCACAGCCTCCTGGGACAGGATCTCCCCTCTCCCCTCTCAGGCTACAGGGAGAATGGGCTCACGCTTCACTGACCTCTTACTCAAGTTCTCATCCGAATGTGGCATTGCCCCTGGCTGGGCCCTAGTCTTAGCGAGCTGAGGCTGGTTTCCAAAAGTCATCCCTTGCTCCGGCTGCACAACCCACCACGCGCTCCAGCTCCTGGACTCCTGGAGGCTCCCTCGCCCTCCTGATGCTCCTGACCTTCTACGAGATCAGAGCCTCCAGATTACTGTCTTTGCTTGTAGGGGTCAAAGACTGGGATTTTCTTGGCAACGTGGTTTGTCACCTTCTTCTCTAGTTCATTTGACAGGAAAGTGAGGCCTTCCTCATCTGTCAAATGAACTGGAGAAGAAGGTGACAAACCACGTAGCCAAGAAAATCCCAAATAGAATTACAAAGAGCTGACTGTGACTGAAACAACTGAACAATAACAAAGCCATGTTGAAAAGAAAACAGACCAAAAGAAAAAGAAAGAAAGGAAAAAAGGCCCACTCCAGTCTGCATTCAGACTCCATCAGTTCTTTCTGTGGGGTGGATTCCATTTTTCACGAGCCCTTCAGAACCGTCTTGGATCATCATCCTGATTAGAGTAGCCAAGTCTTTCACAGATGGTCATTGTACAATTCTGCCATTACTATGCACGATGTTCTTCTGGTTCTGCTCATTTCACTTTGCATCAGTTCATCCAAGTCTTTGCAAGTTTTTCTGAAAGCATGCTGCTCCTCATTTCTTATAGCACAATAGCATTCATCAGACGCACATATCATGCCTCGTTCAGCCATTCCTCAATTGCTGGGCATCCCTTTGCTTTTTAATTCTTTGCTACCACAAATCGAGCTGCTAGAAATCCTTTTTTTTTTAAACCCTTAACTTCTGAGTATCAGCTCCTAGGTGGATGAGTGGTGAGGGTGGGCCATGGGGGTCAAGTGACTTGCCCAGGGTCACCCAGCTGGGAAGTGTCTGAGGCCGGATTTGAATCTAGGACCTCCCGTCTCTAGGCCTGACTCTCCATCCACTGAGCTACCCAGCTAGAGTCAGGCCTAGAAACAGGAGGTCTTAGATTCAAATCCGGCCTCAGACACTTCCCAGCTGGGTGACCCAAGTCACTTGACCCCCGTGGCCCACCCTGACCACTCTTCCACCCAGGAGCCGATACACAGAAGTGAAGGATTTAAAAAAAAAAATGAACCTTTCTTGGAATGATGGACACGAGTTCTAAACTGCTGCTGGTGATGGCAGGAGGTGTTTGGGTTTAGAGTGGGAAGGATGAAACTATTGAGAGCAGTTTCTATTTATTTAGCATGTTGAAGCTTGGGAAGGACATCCTCCTTCCCAGATAATACTGGCTAGCAGGCAACACAAGCATCATTTTCTCCATTTTATGTAAGGGTCAGAGAGGATTAGGAACTTGCCCCTAGTCACACAGCTAGTGCAGGGGTGAGGTCAGCTCTCCAGATGCCTCCTGGTCCCCCCTGACATACAGCGAGCAGCTCCCCTTCAGCAGTCAGGACCCTGGGCAGAGAGCAGTCAGTGTCCACCCAGGTAGTTTCCCCGGCTCTTCTCCATTTAGGCCAAGGATCGAGGCCTTCTCGCCACGAGTTCTGGGGCTCTGCCTCTTCCTAACCTCCCCCTTGGGCTGCTTTATTTACTCACGTCTACTTGCACCGGGATTAGAAATCCAGAGTTTCGTTAAATGAGTAAATTCCTGCGATTTCTCCCTCCCGTGTAAGAGATGCTCAGCTTCCCAAAGCCAAGAGATCCCATTCCGTTTGGGCACGTGTGCCGGAACACAGCCTTCCAGCCAACATCGGGTTCACGGGCCGCCTCTGAGCCCGGGCGCAGAACTAGGGAGGCGAGACGGCAGTCTAAACTCCCAAGAGGCACGTGTCCAGGCGGGTCTCTTTGGCTCTTGCTGGGGTCTTTCTTGCCCTCTTACACCACAATAAACTCAAGCTGAATATTCAGTTTTGGTACCAATAAAAATTCTAGAAGAATTGGATCAGGTGCCTCCTGCAGATATGGCAGGGGGGGGGGGCGGGGGGGTGAATTCTGAGCCAACCCAGAGATAGAGGCAATCACAAAAGATTTTGATTACGCGACATTGAAAGGCTTTTACATAAGGAAAATGGGCACAACTAGAATGAGAGGGAAGTGATGGGGGCGGCGGGGGGGGGGGGGATCTTTATAACAAATGCCTGTAATAAGGGTCCGATAGCCGATATACAGAGTCGATAGCAGAATTATAGAAGACCTAAAGCCATCCACCAATGGAGACGCAAAGTAGAGGAACGTGGAGTTCTCAAAAGAATGACAAAGAAGCCTCTAATTCTCTGGAGCAGCTAGGAAATGAGGCCTGGGGCTGCTCTCCATTGGCTAATGGATGTTCACGGAGGGATGCCCACAGCTCCATGAGCAGCAGTAAAAGCCTTTTCCATTAACCAATGGAAGACACCACAAGGTGCCTGGCAAGGAATATTCATTAAAACCCGTCTGGATCTCCTGTTGAAACCGGAGGAAGTAAAGTCGGATCCTCCCAACGTGATCTTAGAAAACACAAAACGGAAGAGAGAAGGTTGACATGTTCAACGGGACGCAGAGGGAAGCCTGAGCCGCAAGAGCAGTCATTCCATTCTCCATCTTAGCATCTTTTTTTTTTTTCATTTTTTTAAACCCTTCACTTCTGTGTATCGGCTCCTGGGTGGAAGAGTGGTCAGGGTGGGCCATGGGGGTCAAGTGACTTGCCCAGGGTCACCCAGCTGGGAAGTGTCTGAGGCCGGATTTGAACCCAGGACCTCCCGTCTCTAGGCCTGGCTCTCCATCCACTGAGCTACCCAGCTCATTTTACAGATGAGGAAACTGAAGCAGGCAGGATAAAGTGGCTTGACTAGGGTCACCCAGCTGTTTGTCTTTTCCTTCTCTGGCTCATTTTTATAGATGAGGAAACTGAGGCAGACGGGGTGAAGAAACGTGATCAGAGTCACACAGCTAGTAAGGGTGTGAGGCCGGATTTGAATTCAGTTCTCCCTGACTGTGGCTCCCTCTGCTTACCCAGAACAAGCATTTATTAAGCACCTGGTATGTGCCAGGCTTTGAGTTCAGAGCTTATTTTACCAATACTGACTCATCAGAAGAAGGGGGAAGAGAAGTTCCTGCTCTATCAAGATATTGGGGACTTCCCTCCCCTGACATCGTCCCGGGATCCCTGGGGCTCTGCCTGAGTGGCAGGAACTCAGGTAGGTCTGACCAAACCATTCCCAAAGGCCCAGGCTACACTTCTGAAAGGGTCTTCCCGGTCTGGCCTCACAGGGATGGAGTCTGAGCCAACAGAACTCTGAGAGGCTGGACGAGCCCTCTGAGGAGGGCCGGGGCGTAATGGCCCTGAACGCCCAGCCTGGGGCGACCCCCGTGACCCATCTGGCTCTGAAGCCCTCTAGGGCAGGGGCAGTGAGGAGGGCTGTGCATGGAGCCGGCCCATTAAGCCCTGCACCACTTAGGGAGTTCCTGGAATCACCCAAACCTAATGGAGGTACTTAGACCCAGCTGGAAGTGGAAGCCGCCTCCCTGTTCCTCCTCGCCTGGGTCCCAGGCTCACCCTCCCCATTAACAGCCCAACACCCTTCCTCCCTTTCTAGAATAATCCTGCCTCCCCTCTCAGGCTGGTCGTCAGCAGGGCCCTGGGGAGTCATAGGAGGAGGCCTGATAACGGACTTCCCTTCTTCCTCACCGACCCGAGACGGGCCGTCCTTCCCAGGCTGGACCGGGGGAGCAGGCACTGCCAGAGCCCAGAAGGTGGGGGGCACCCCGGGATCTCCAAGCACCCAGAGGACCTCCTGCTGAGGATCATGGAAGGTGCAGGTGAGAGGACGCCTTGATTCCAGTCACTTGTCCATTTCTGTTGGGTTTGGGTCATCTTTAGCTCCAATAAGCTCCCAGCACTGCAGAGCTTCCCCACAGCCCGCCTGTGAGGCAGAGAGGGCACGATCATTGTTCCCATCTGACAGGGAGGGAAACTGATCCTCAGAGAGGGGAACCAGAGGCCCCAGCTCCAGGGTCTGCCCTCCTTGGGTCACTGCCTCTCCCATGGAGGTTGTAAACTTCTATTCGTTCAGAAGCCAAAGAAGTGGGAAACCCGAGAGCCTGGCAGCGTTTCCCACCCTTTAGCTCGATGACAAAAATGAAGGGGAAGGAAACAAATTAGTATCAGGGACACAGCCATGAAGGAGGCTGGTGGGGAAGTACAGACGTGGCCTGCAGCCCCTGGGATGATGAGGCTCCGAGGGATCCCTCCCCGGCTCCCAACTAAAGGAAGATCCAATTAGAGTCAGGTAAACTCCACCATACAGTCTCCTTTGCCATCTGGTCCCTGGGGAGGAAGGGGGCGACTCACAAAAGCTGGGCTCATCCGTAATACGAGGGTCCCAGACTTGGACGCCCCTCCATCTGCCCCTCCATCGATGCCACCCTGAGCCCAAATATCCCATGACTGGTCTTTCTGGATACGTGGAAGCAGCCCTAGTGATGCTCGCCTCCCCTCCAGGACCGAGAGAGTCTCTTCCACTATCTGTTCCCAGATCTGGGTCTAGGAGAGAATGTGCTATTCCTCAGGCCGGGGACACCACTCGGGACGAATCTCCGTCAGTGAGAGACTTGGAAATGGGGTCTTTACCTGCTTACTTTGGGAGTCTAACCCCCCCCCCCCCGCAAAATCCCCTCTAGAGACAGAATGATCCGGACGCATCAAACAGAGCCAACTGCTACTTTGCCTCATGTTCTGTAGAGACCCAGCCTTCCCTCGGTTCCAAGGCAGAAGAGAGGTAAAGGCTGGGGAACTGAGGCTGAGGGACTTGCCTAGGGTCGCCCAGCTAGGAAGTGTCTGAGGCCACATTGGAGCCCTTATCTCCAGGCCCAGAGCTCTATCCACCGGCTGTGACCATGGATAGCTGAGAAGACCTTGGGGAGACCAAGCCAGGAAGATGTGGGTGGGAATGGAGGAGGGGAGGCGAGAAGGAAGAGATGAGAGTAACTCCTAGAGGGCGATCCCCACGGGGTGGCAACCACGGCTCATGCCCTGGTACTTACCTCAACTGCCCATGGTCGGTCCTCCAGATGCCCTCCTCACCCCCTAGTGTAGAAATGATAATAAATAATGGAGACAGCAGGGATGTTATAATAAGTCCAAATGATTGTGGGTCCACACACTGGGGTTTAGGAGAGACACGACCTGGACAGGGAGACCAGAGCAGCCAAGCTGCTCCTAACTGACAAAGGGACTGTTGACCAACTGTCACCCCTGGGCCTGAGGCTTTGAATCCAACAGGCAAGTAAAGGTTTTAACAAGTTTAATTATATTTAACTAAAATAGAGGTGGGAACGGGATTTCTAGACTTAAACCCTAAAAGATAAACCCACAGGGCAAGGGGAGGACTTATTCTACTCTAATCTAAGTGATCCAGCAGGCAGGGCCCAAGGAGCAGAGCAGTCTCTGGGGAGCTGATTCAAGCCTGGAACCAGCCAGTCTTGAACAGCACAGCTATGGATCAGAGGGGTGGCTTTGAGGGCTCTCACAGTTTTCCAAAGAGGTTCACAGGATGCCAAAATCCTAGGTGGTCCAAGATACCAAGAAGAGTGAGTGAACTTGAGGTGCTGCCCACCAGGTCTCAAACTCCTCCTCTGCTTGGCTCTGCTCTGTTGTTGCTGGAAATCCACCTCCACTCAGGATCCCAAGGAAATCAGGAAGCAGGGCCTGAGATCTCCATGGGCTGGCAACAGTTTGCCCACCACTAATGGAGTCTCTCTCTCAGGGCACAAGACACCTACTTCCTCCTCCTTCATTCTATCCTAGAATGCTCCAGGCTTATCAATTAACTAATCTTCCCCACAACACTAGTCAAGAGGGAACGAAGGCGGCCTGGAGGACGGGATGGCAGAAAGGGAGACGCTTCCCCCAGAGAAGCCAGATGGGGGTCGGGCTTCTCCACGGGTCACGATCCATTTCTGTCTCCTTCTCAGGGGCAGAGACATCCTCCGGCAGCACCGTGATCCCAGAGGCCGCCATGAGGACCACCGCCGGAGCTACTAACTCCAGCAGGGACCAGGAGACTCCCCACCAAAGCCTGGTCATTCTGGCCCTGGCCATCTGCCTGTGCGGGCTGCTGGGGAATGGGGTCATCATGTGGTTCCTCTGCTTCTGCATGAAGTGCACCCCCTTCTCCATCTACTCCCACAACCTGGCCATTGCCGACTTTCTCCTCCTCTTCAGTACGATGCTCCTCTTTATTCTCGAGAGGCCCGAGTTGGCTCTCTGGCCCCAGAGTGTTGCTAAAGTGTTTGAGAGCATCAGATATTTTGCTTACGTGCTCGGGCTGAGCCTCCTGACGGCCATCAGCGTCCAGCGCTGTGTGTCCGTGGTCTTCCCCGCGTGGTATCGGCGTCACCAACCAAAGCGCTTGTCTGCCCTTGTGTGTGCTGGGCTCTGGGCTCTGGCCACCCTAGAGACAACGGCGGCCGCTTATTTCTGTATCCTGCCAACAAAGGAGGATTTGTGTCCCGGGGTAGCCTGGGCCTCCGTGCTCTTGACTTTGGGGGGCTTCACTCCAGTGATGTGTGTGTCCAGCGTGACTCTGTTTATCAAAGTCCAGAGGAGCCTGCCGCCCCGCAAGCCGGCCACCCCCTACAGCATCCCTCTGGTCACTGTCCTGGTGTACTTGGTCTGTGCCCTGCCCCTCGCCCTCTACTGGTTCTTCTTTAAATGGTACCTGTGGGACGAGAGGCGGAAACAAGTTTTCTACAATGTGGCCAGATTCTTCTCTTGTGTCAATAGCACAGTCAATCCTTTCCTCTACTTCCTGGTTGGAAATAAGGAAGCAGAAACTCTGCCAACCCCTTTGGGGACCACTTCAAAGGGTCCTGGAGAGAGAGAAAAGACCCCCAGGGTGGGGGGAGAAAGTGGGGCTAAAGGGACCATTGGCCAGCTCTCCGGAGGAGCTGCCTAGTCCCGGGCCTGCCCTCCAGGCCCCTGGGATTTGTCCTGCCCAGCTGCACCCCTCCATCCAGCTCGGGGCTGGGCTCTGCTCCCTCATCTTCTCTCTTCCCCCAATCAACCAGCACCCACTAGGAAAGCCCCTCATGCAGCCAAATGTACCTTAAGGGCTCCCTCCTGGAGGGACCGTGGAAGCTGCACAGGTTCCCAACCTTTTCAGCTTTGGGCCCCCTGTTGAATGTTCCCCCAGATCCACAGACCCCCCCCCCAGGAAGAGGTAGCACCCATGTGCCAGGAGTATGCCCTGATGGGAAAAGCATGGCAAAAGCCGGATAGATTGAGTGGCACTTTTTCATCAAACCACATGTCACCTCTCACAACAGCATCTACACACAGCATACAAAGAACAATGTGGTCTTTTCTTTTAACTCCTGGCCTTTTGCCTTAGGATCAATACTGGTTCTAAGGCAAAAAAGCAGTAAGGGCTAGACAATGGGGGTTAAGTGACTTGGCCAGGATCACACAGCTGGGAAGTGTCTGAGGACAGATTTGAGCCCAGGATCTCCCATTTCCAGGTTTGGCTTTCAATCCACTGAATCACCCAGCTGTCCCAGAATAATAAATTCTTTTGCGACATTTAATCAGTTTTCCAAAGTTGTTTTTTAATTTTTTTGTTAGCTTTTTAGTGTTTTTGGCAAGGGTGGGGTTGAGGGGTATGGGGTTTTCTTTGGTTGTTCTTAAGTCTTTTCACTTTTAAAGACAAGGCTAGAAAGGAAGGCGAGACCCAGACTTTGCAGAGCCCTGCACTCCTTGTGGTGGCAAAAATTGGAAAATGAGGGGATGCCCTTCAATTGGGAAATGGCTAAACAAATTGTGGTATCTGTTGGTGATGGAATACTATTGTGCTAAAAGGAATAAAGAACTGGAGGAATTCCATGTGAACTAGAAAGACCTCTAGGAACTGATGCAGAGTGAAAGGAGCAGAGCCAGAAGAACATTGTACACAGAGACGGATACACTGTGGTACAATTGAATATAATGAACTTCTCTACTAGCAGCAATGCAATGACCCAGGACAATTCTGATGGACTTATGAGAAAGAATGCTGTCCACATTCAGAGAAAGAACTGCGGAAGTAGGAACCCAGAAGAAAAACAACTGCTTGATCACATGGTTCAGTGTAGATGTAGACTCTAAACAATCACTCTATTGCAAATATTAATAATATGGAAATAGATCTTGATCAGTGTAGACTCTAAACAATCACTCTATTGCAAATATTAATAATATGGAAATAGGTCTTGATCAATGTTACACATAAAATTCCATAGAATTGTTTGTTGGCTATGGGAGGGGGTGGGAGGAGGGAGGGAAAGAATATGAATCATGTAACCATGGAAAAAATATTCTAAGTTAATTAATAAAATGAATTTAATTTTTTTTAACCCTTGTACTTCGGTGTATTATCTCATAGGTGGAAGATTGGTAAGGGTGGGCAATGGGGGTCAAGTGACTTGCCCAGGGTCACACAGCTGGAAAGTGGCTGAGGCCGGGTTTGGACCTAGGACCTCCTGTCTCTAGGCCTGACTCTCACTCCACTGAGCTACCCAGCTGCCCCCTATGAATTTAATTTTTTAAAAAGTGCCTACCCTTTGACCCAGCCATACCACTGCTGGGTTTGTACCCCAAAGAGATAATAAAGAAAAAGACTTGTTCAAAAATATTTATAGCCATGCTCTTTGTGGTAACAAAAAATTGGAAAATATGGGGGAGTCCCTCAATTGGGGAATGGCTGAACAAATTGTGGTATCTGATGGGGATGAAATACTATTGTGCTAAAAGGAATAACGAACTGGAGGAATTCCATGTGAACTGGAACGAACTCCAGGAATTGCAGAGTGAAAGAAGCAGAACCAGGAGAACATTATATACAAAGATAGATACATTGTAGCACAATCAAATATAACTGACTTTTCTACTGAGGGACTTATGAGAAAGAATGTATCCACATCGAGAGAAAGAACTGTGGGAGCAGAAATGCAGAAGTAAAACATAGGATTGATCACATGATTTGATGGGGATATGATTAGGGTTTTGATGTTAAAGAATCGCTCTACTGCAAATATAAATAACATGGAAATAGCTTTTGAATAATAATGCATGTATAACCCAGTGGAACTGCTTGTCAGCTCCGAGATGGGAAAGGGAAGAGGGATGGGAAAAATCATGAATCATGGAACCATGGGAAAATATTCTAAATTTAAAAAATACCATAAAAAAATTTCTCCCCTGACCCTTTACTCCCACGGCCCCCCTCTCCTACCCCTTTCCCATGCAAACAGAATGAACAGATCCAGGAAAGCAATGCTGGTGCCTGGAGAGAGGAGAGATCGCCAGGGACAAGTTTGGCACCAAGAAGAGACCCCAGAAGACACTCCATCTCTGCCAAGGTGGAGGACCACAGGTGTGTGATGCTGCCCATGACATCATATGCTTTGTTTCTCGTCTAACAATTTTCTCCTTTGTTTTTGCCCTCATTTACTCCAAGGGATGCCTGACAATGTCCTGCCATAGCCCTGGAGCTCCCCTCCTTGGTCCCCTCTCACCAGTGTGAGACGATGTGGCCTCCTAGTCAGCTCTCGCCCAGGCAAAGACAGTTTTTGAGTTTCTCCTTGTTAGCCTGATGCTTAGTGCTGTAGCTGGCACATAGTAGGTATGTAATAAAGTCTCCTTCATCCATTGGTCTGTCCTCTTTTCATTGCCAGAACAAAGATCGGCATTTCAAATGCCTCCATGTCAGCACACAGCCCCCTCGGATGCCAGTGAGAAAAAGTAACTGGCATTAGCCAGTTTTCTTCATGCAGTCAGATGGGCACAGGAGTCCTGGGGGTGGCAGCAGACCCCTGACCCCTAGACCTACTTCCAGCCCAACCATCATGGCAAGACAACACCCACAGAGAAGGAGCCAGCCCTCCTTCCCTAGCCGCCACCCAAAGACAGCTGATAGTTTGCAATGGCAGGCAGAGGATTTGATAGTTGATCCTGGAGGTACTGGGGAGCCATTGGAGTTCATAGAGTTGGGGGAGGAGTGGTCAAGCGAAGCTCTAGAAAACTCACCTTGGCAATGGCCAGGAAGATGGATTGGGAAGCCAGAGGGGGCAGAGAGACCCATTCAAAGGGGATGCGGGCTGGGACCAAAATGGTGACCGGATGAGTGGAGATGCGGGACCACAAGAGAGATGCCTGAACTGTGCCCCCGCTGCCCCGCGGGAGGGGTCCTTTCAGCCAGGGCTAAACAGATGTTGATTGACTGACTATTGGCCACAGGCAACCTCAGATGAGGGTTTGTGAGTGCCCGAGTCAAGTGTGGTCTGTAGCGGGCTCAGCGGTGGAGTATGAGGAAAGAATCCTATAAAGCAAACTCTAGGCAGGATCTAGCAGAAATAATCCCTGGGGGAGTCCCAGCATTGAGGGGGGCAGGAAAGGCTTCTCGTAGCAGGTGGCACTCCGAGGAAGCCAAGAGGAGGAGATGAGGAGGGGGAGCAGCCAGGGCAAAGGCTCAGAGCGGAGACGGAGCATCTTGTTCAAGGACTGGCCAGGAGGCCGGGGTCATCGGATTTGAGAGTATGGAGAGGAGGGGAGCAGTTTGGTGGCTCGGTGGACTGAAAGCCAGGCCTAGACACAGGAGGTCCTGGGTTCAAATTTGACCTCAGATACTTCCTAGCAGGGTGACCCTGGACCAGTCACTTCACCCCATTGCCCAGCCCTTACCACTCTCCTGCACTGAAACCCATACATAGTCCTGATTCTAGGGTGGAAGGGAAGGACTTTTTTTTTTTTAAAGAGTCTATACCTTTCATGGCACCAGACTTCATTCATTCAGGGCTGATTTATTAAGCACCTACTGTGCGTGGGATGCTGAGGAGGTGAAGACCAGTCAAGGGAGACGCCTGCCCCGAGGAGGTTACGCTTCTCTGGGGACACAGGGAGGACACAGATCACGGGAGGAAAAATCGGGCGAGGCTTCACCGTAGGAGGGGGCCCCCGAGCCGAGCCGCAGAGGGAGCCAGACAGTGCGGGACAGACCCTGGACGCGGCCTGCGAGATCCAGGAGCCGAGCGAGCGTCCGGTGGGGGGACAGGAGTTACGGGGTGAAGCACGGCGGGGCGGGGCGTCGTTTGGGGAAGATGAATGATAAGGAGGGCCGGAATCCAGGCCGGACTCCAGGCCGGACTCCAGGCTGGAGCTGGCAGGCAGGGACTTTGGGGTGTGGACAGGCAGCTCCGTTTAGGGCTCAGAGTTCCAGTTCCTACGTCTGACTCACTGAGCAAAGGAAGGAGCGAGGGAGGAAACGCTTCAGTGCTCAGTCACGAAACCTTCCCCCTGGCACCGGGGGGGGCCTCCCGGAACGGCTGCCCCCACCCTGGGGCCTGGGCCGGGCTCGGCCTAATGGGCCTAAGCCTGAGTGCTCGGGAGAGGGCCTTCCAGCCAGGGTTTCAGGAGCAAAGGGCAGGAGAGGCGCTGGCCGTGCGCCCTGAGAGCTCCCCACCGTCCATTTGGCTTCCCCAGGGCAGGCCAGGGCAGGGCTGGGAGCTGGGCCGGGTCCATTAGAACCCGCCTCACTTTCCGGTTTCCTGCAACCACCCAAGGCCTAATGCAGGTACCCTGCGGGGCCCCGGCCCGGGCCGGCCTCTTCCCCTCGGCCCCCTTTGGGAATGGACGCACACCATTACGCCGTCCATTTAACACTCTGCGCCCCGCCTTGGGAAGGCCCCTTCCCACTTCGGAGTCTCAGTTATTCATTTAATCCACACCCGCTCAGGAAGGCTTTGCTGTGGGCCACCCAGTGGAAGAAGCTCCAGAGGCCCAGAGAGGCCGATGGGGGGCCTGCCAGGGCTGCGGGACGGACCGTCCCTCCCCGGCTAGACGGGAGCCTCCGTCGTCTCCAGCCCCCAGACGGGAAGGTCCCAAGTGACGAGCCGGCCTCGAGGATCTCCAAGCACCCAAGGGGAGCCCCAGGAAGGTCCAGGTGAGGGCAGACGCCTCCGGTCACTTCTCGCTGCCCCCGAGTCCTCTTGCCCCTCAATGGCCAAATCTCCCCCAGAGCTTCCCAGATTCGTCTCCCTCGTTGGAGGCTTCAAAAACAAAGGCAAGAGCAGAGGGGTCAAACCTGCAATGAGAGGGGCAGCGAGGCGGCTCAGGGGAGGGAGAGCCAGGCCTGGAGAGGAGGTCCTGGGTTCAAATCTGCCCTCGGACGCTTCCTAGCCAGATGACCCTGGGTAAGTCACTGAACCCCCATTGCCTGGCCCTGGCTGCTTCTCTGTCTTAGAATCAATACTAAGAAGACAGAGTTTGCTTTTGAATGCAATTGGGAAATATTTAACAAACTAAACAAAACTATATTAAAGCATACATATTACTTATTCATAGGCGGCTTTCTTTGTTAACCCCTCACCTTCCATCTTAGAGTCAATACTGTTCATTGACTCCAAGGCAGAAGAGTGGTAAGGGTAGGCAATGGGGGTCAAGTGACTTGTCCAGGATCACTCGGCTGGGAAGTGTCTGAGGCCAGATTTGAACTCAGGACCTCCCGTTTCCAGGCCTGACTTCAATATCCTGAGCCACCCGGCTGCCCCCTCAATATGTGGTTTTTGAGTCAGTACAAGGTCCGCAGGGATCCTCCCGATGGCGTGGGGCCCCTCTTCTCGGATGAGGCCCCCCGTCCTATGGGGAATGCTAGAAGGGGTCTCCGATGACCCTTCCAGGAACGGAACGGAATGGAGAGTGGCCTGGGGGCTGCTCACTGAGCACAGGGAGCCTTGGGGAAAGGGAGAATCTGCAGAATGGGTGTCTGGAGACCAGCCAGGGATGTGCCGGGAACTGAGTGAATCCTGGAGGGCTAACCGTGCAATCCAATTAGTGGGGTTTGGGGAACTTCTATGTAAACGCTGTGAATTCTCCCAGCAGACCAGGGTGAGTTGGCGAGGAGAGAGGAAGAGGGGGACCCACGGAATCATCCTTCCCACCAATAAAAAGGTAAATCAAGGCACAATCATAAATACTCCCTGCTTTGGCACACTAGGATCGTCCCGGGGAAGAGCTGGGGACAGAGTTCTAATCTCATCAAGAGAAAGGAAGCCTGGAAAGGAGAAGGGCTGCCCCTGACCCAGAAAGGGAAATGGGTGGGTGGGGGGTGGGAGACGGGGTTAGGGAAGAGGAGCATCAGAAGCCCCCCCGTGCTCTAGGGCACAATGGGACAGCACCACCCAGCCTCGCCCCAAGAATCCAGCAGTCCTCTGTGTGAGCCTGGACAAGTCCCTCGCCCCTGATCGTCTAGCCCTTGCCACTATTCCATCTCAGGACCGATACTAAGATAGACGGTTGAGGGGTTGAGAAAACAGAGAGAGAATCCACCAGGCTAGAGAGTCCAGGCTCGCCAGTGGCCAGAGCATCTTGGGTATGATGGGGAGTCATCCTGGGTAAATAAAAGATAATTAGTCCTCTTGGAGGTGGGAGAAAAGTGGGGCAACCAGCCACGCTTCCAGGGTCATGTACTAGGAGAGGAGGGAGACGTTTGAGAGATCATGGAGTCGGAGCCCCTCCCCTCGATTTCCTCCTCTGTAAAATGGGTGGATTCTGTCTAAAAAAGAAGTTTTCCAATTATTCCATTATTAAGATGAATTATTATCTAATTTCCTATTCTCCCGAGTGGGTCCGAAGCCAGAGAGGTGACGGGGAGCCTCTGGAGCTTACTGGGGGACACGCGTGGTCACCCTCGGGTTTTAGGGTGATCGCTCTGATAGCTAAGCGGAGAATGAGAGGGATGGGGAGAAGCCTGAAGCAGAAAGACCAAGCAGCAAGCGGCCGGGGGGTCGCTTCACTGGTGAGCTGGATCCCATCCTGGAAGGGAAGCCTTCTCCAGCGCACGTAAGGCGGGCGCCTTCCCACATGGACTCTTCCCTCTTTGTCCTGTCTAAAGCTGTCCTTCCCACGCTGGGTCCCTCATGGGCACGTCCGGTCTCTTACCTTTCTTTGGATCCCCAGCACATAGTAGGTGCTTAATAAATGTTTATGGATTGTTGATATTATCCCTATCTTACAGATGAAGAAACTAAGGCTCAGAGATACTCGCTCATCTAGAAAAGTAGAATCGTTCGTTTAATGTCTCTTTTTTGGACCATGATGCAATAAAAGTCACATTTGATAAAAGGCCTCAGAAGCAGAGATTAAAAATTGAGAGGGTAGCTAGATGGCTCAATGGATGGAGAGCCAGGCCTGGAGACAAGAGGTCCTGGGTTCAAATCTGGTCTCAGACACATCCGAGCTGTGTGACCCTGAGCAAGTCACTTAACCCCATTGCCTAGCCCTTATTGCTCTTCTGCCTTGGAACCAATACTCAATACTGATTCTAAGACAAAAGGCAAGGGTTAAAAAAATTAATTGAGGGGGCAGTTGGGGGGCTCAGTGGATGGAGAGCCAGGCCTAGAGATGGGTGGTCCTAGGTTCAAATCTAACCTCAAACACTTCTCAGCTGTGTAACCCTGGACAAGTCATTTAACCTAGCCCTTACCACTTTTCTGCCTTGGAACTAATACACAGTACAGATTCTAGATGGAAGGGAAAGGTTTTAAGAAAAATTCATTGAGAACTAAATCACTTAATCCTAAAGAATGGGTGGGCCAAAGAGTAAATCAAAGAAATAATCAGTAATTTCAGGAAAGATATTGACAACAATAAGAAAATAGACCCAGATTGGTAGGATGCAGTCAAAGTAGTTCCTGGGAGAAAATGTAAATCTCTAAATGCTTGCATTGATAAAAGACAGAAAGAGCTCATCCACATATTGAGCACGCATGTGCACATACAGACAAAAATTAATAAATTAAAACATCCCAATTAAAATCAAAATAGAAATCTTGAAAAGTAAAGGAGAGGGGCAGCTGTGTGACTCAGTGGATTGAAAGCCAGATCCAGAGACCGGAGGTCCTGGGTTCCAATCTGGTCTTGGACACTTCCTAGCTACATGACCATGGGCCAGTCACTTCACCCCATTGCCTAGCCCTTACCTCTCTTCTGTCTTAGAACCAATACACAAATGATTCTAAGATGGAAGGTGAGGGTTTAAAAAAGTCAAAGGAGAGATTAATAAAACTGAAAATAAAAAAATTGAGCAAATAAATAAAATTATGAGCTATCTTTTTTGAAAAAAAATGAATAACAAACAAGGCCTTTGTTCATTTGATTTTTTAAAAATGAAAGAAAAAAGCCAAATTGCCAGGCTCAAAAATAGAAATGGTGAATTTACACAAAGAGGAAATAAAAGCAATGATTTGGAGCTATTTGGTCCAACTATTTGCCAATAAAACTAACAATCAAAGTGAAATGGGAGAATAAGTACAAAAATATAAATGATCTAAATGAAGAGAGCAGGAAATAGGATACTTAAACAATCCTAATGGAGAAAAATAAATGGAGCAAGCCATAAATGAATTCCCAAAGGAAAAAAGGCCCAGGACCAGATGATTTTGTAAGTGCCAAACATTTAGAGAATAATGAATTCTAATACTACAGAAATGTGGGGGGGGGGGTTTAAAGGCAAAGAAGTTTTCTACTAAAATCCTTCTATTACACAAAAATGGTCTTGCTCGGAAAAGACAAAACAGAAAGAAAATGATTGACCAATTTCCCTAATGAGTGCTGATGCAAAAAAAATTTAAATAATAGAGTTAATATATATAATAACAGACTAAATGATAGACTAGAGGAGAGATTACAGCAATCTATCACAAAGAGGATATGCTGGGACCAGGCTGGGTTTATGTAAGGAATGCACGGCTGGTTCAGTACTTGGAAAACCACAGGCAGAGTTGACCACATTAATAATCAAAACACCCCAACCATGATTATTTATTTTGTAGATGCAGAAAAAGCTCTTGAGAAAATAAAGTGCCAATTCCCATTCAACAAAAGCAAACCCCCAAAACCACTTGAAAGCGCAGGAATAAATGGAGCTTTCCTTAAAATAATAAGTGGTACCTACTTTAAAACCAAGAGAAAATATTCTCTGTAATGAGGATAAACTAGAAGCCTCTAAAAAGAGTGGAAATGAGGCGAGGATGTCCGTGATCACTGCTGCTATTCCATTTTGACCTAGAAATGCTTCTTGTTCACTCGTTTTTCAGTCATGGCCAACTCCTTGTGATCCCACGGGAGGTTTTTTTTCTGGCAGAGATCCTGGAATGGTTGGCCATTTCCTTCTCCAGCTTGTTTTACAGATGAGGACCTGAGGCAAACGGGGTTCAGTGACTTGTCCAGGGTCTCCCAGCTAGTAAGTGTCTGAGGCCAGATTGGAACTCGGGAAGAGGAGTCTGCCTAAGTCCAGGCCCCAGAACTCTATCCACTGAGCCACCCAGCTGCCCCAACTATAGCAATTATAACAAGAAAAAGAAATCGCTCCATGCCACACGGATCGAATTATCAAAGGATTATTTCACAGAACTAACAAAATAACAAAATTTATCGGAAGGAACAAAAGGTCAAGAACAGCGAAGGAATCGATGGAAAACATGGGAAGGAAGGAGGGGGGCGAGGTGACGCTCAGCCGCAGTTCTCCAACTATTCTGCAAAGATGTCATTGTCAAAACAAGCTGGTCCTGAGTGAGAAATAAGGTCTTTCAGTGGAACAGATTCACCATATGATAGAGAGAAGCAAATGAGCCCAGGGATCACCCCCAGATCCCAAACGTTCAGGCAAAAAAGTCACTATTCAGGAAACACTGTTGGGAAAAGAAGAAAGTATCGTAGACGGACGCCACCCAGAGCTCCAACTAGGTACCCGGGTTAGACAGAAAGGGGGCCGTCCTGAGCAAAGGGACAGAGCCCGAGAGAATTTGTCAGATCTGTGTCTCAGGAAGGAGTCGACCAGACAAGAGGTAGAGAGATGCACAGGAGGGGAAGCGGGCAATTTTGGTTTTAGAAAATTAAAGTTTTTGCACAAACAAAACCTCTGAATCTAAAACTAGATGAAAAATTGAAAATGGGGGTGGGGTCTTTGCAGCAAATTTCTCTGATAAAAATCTCATTTCTAACATGAATGGAGTCCAATTTATAGGAATAAGCCATTCTCCAATTGGCAAATGGGGAAAGGATAGGAATAATTTTCAGAAGAAATCTAAGCTATCAATAGCCATAATTCTTTTTTTGTTTGTTTTGTTTTTTTAAACCCTCACCTTCCGTCTTGAAGTCAATACTGTATATTGGTTCCAAGGCAGAAGAGCGGTAAGGGCTGAGCAATGGGGGTCAAGTAACTTGCCCAGGGTCACACAGCTAGGAAGTGTCTGAGGCCAGATTTGAACCCAGGACCTCCCGTTTCTAGGCTCTCAATCCACTGAGCTACCCAACTGCCCCCAGCCATATTCTTAAAATTACTCTAAATCACTAAAAATTAGAAAAGCATAAATTTAAACAATTTTGAGTTCATAAAAATTAAATTACAACATCACAACCATCAGAGTAGCTATGATGATAGAAACAGAAAATGACAAATTTTGGAAGAGACGTGAAAATTAGGGACACTAATGCATTGTTAGGGGAGCTGTAAGCTGGTCCAAACATTCTGGAGAACAATTTGAAACTGTGCCTAAAGAGCTACAAAACTGTGTATACCTTTATAAAGGGGATTAAAAAAAAAAAAACCTGGGAAGGCTTATATGAACTGATACAAGTGAAAAGAGCAGAACCAGAAGAACTGACACCGTAACAGCAATATTGTAATGATGATCAACTGTGAAAGACTTAATAATGACCCACCACAACTCCAAAGAACTCTCTAAATTTTTTTATTTTAATAACAACTTCCATGAGTTTTCTGAAGTTATATAATCCAAAATATCTCCCTCCCTCCAAAGAACTCTTGACAGAACATATCTACTTACCTCCTGATAAAAAGCTGATGGTCTCAGAGGTCAGATTAAAGCATATTTTCTTTCTTTTTTTCTTCCTTCCTCCCTTCCTTCCTTTCCTACCTTCTTTTTTCTTTTTCTTTCTTTCCTTCTTTTTCTTTCTTTTTTTCCTTCCTCTCTCTTTCTTCTTTCTTTTCTTCCTTCTTTCCTTCTTTCTTTCCTTCTCTTCCCCTTCTTTCTTTTTTCCCTCCTTCCTTCCCTCCCTCCTTCCCTTTTTTCTTTCTTCCTTCCTTTC
>NC_058135.1:292681654-292722904 GCF_016433145.1 Gracilinanus agilis | reverse complement strand
CCAAGTTAGCGCTCGGGAGGAAGTTTCCAGACCAAATAAGGCCGCCTGGCTCTCGGCCTGCCGGGCAGCGGACCCGCTCCCTCGGAGCACCCACGTTACCCCGCGGCCCCAAGAGCTCCCCGGCGTGCGGGGCCCAGAGCTACTTCCGGCTGCGTTCGACCCAGATGAAAATAAAGAAGCCTAAAGGTTGGGGGCTGTGACCCCCCCCCCATGTTGGCCGGCCCGCCCTGGGCAAAGCCCGCGGGTGCCCCCAAAGCCTTGGCTAGATGGCTGTTACCTGTCACGTGCTCCCCGGCTCCCTCCCTCCCTCCCTCTCCCTGTCAGTCTCTCTCCCCCTTCCCTGTATGTCTCTCTGTCTCTGTCTCTGTCTCTCTCTCCCTCCCCGCCTCTGTCAGTCTGCCTCCTCTCCCCCCTCTCTCCGTCAGTCCCCCCTTTCCTCCGTCTCTCTCCCTCTTTCCTACAGCCTCCCCCCTGGTGCCGGGTGGAGAGCTTGGCTCAGCCTCGTCTCCTATAACCCAGGGCACAGCTCCTGGCTCAAAATACAAGTTTCTGAGGCTGAACTAATTTCTGGGAGGAGCCCGAGGCCAGAGAGGATTCCCAGAAGCCCCCGCGCTCGGTGCCCTCCTCCACAGGAGACCCATCCCCCAGAAGTTCCCGCTGCCCCCACGGAACAGAATCCCAGCCCTTGAGGGAGGCAGAGAGAGCCCTGAATGGAAAGTTAGAGCCCCTGCTCCCTCGGGGGCTTCCCTGTGGAAACCCACCACCCAGGACCCCTCAGCCAGCCACCCCCTGCCTCCCGACAGCTCCCTTCACCTAAGCAAGCCTGGCCGAGGGAAGGATCACATCTCAGAGGTCCTGGAGGGTGCCTGGGCGCCTCGCCAAGCTTCCAGGCCCGAATGGGAGTCGTGGAAGCTGCGTTAAAAACTGCTCCTTCTTATTCTCTCACTACTGGTGAGCTCCCGCCTGGCTATCAGAAATCGTCCCCGGAGCTGGGTTAACAAGGCCCAGCTGGCAGGAGGCCGGCTCTGGGTGGGTGTCCAGAGATCGGACAACTAGTAAATGGAAGTTTTCTGGATGGGCTGGAGGCTGGGGAAGAGGCTGAAAGCTTGGGCTGGACACTGTGATCTTTGTGTCCGAGCAGGGTGAGAGCCCCGGGGCCAGTAAGGAGGATGAAAAGGCAGAAGGGGAAACAGGATGCAGCTTCCTCCCCGGGGAGAGTGGAGTGCTCCAGGTGCTCAAAGATGGAATCCTGTTGCCTGCCCTGAGCCCCAGAACACAGCAGGAAATCTCCTGTAATCACTCAGAGTTGAGCCTGACCATCCACACAGGAAACACCAAGTGGATGAAGAATTTCCGCACATACTCAAAGGCAACAAAAAACTGGGCTGGATTGCTTTCAAGGAACTGCCAAGTCCCTTTAATGAATCCAGTTACCCATGAAAGCAAAGGCCCTTCTGAATACTCACACCCTCATGATGGCAGTAAGGCAGGGGGGCATGACAATATTCAAAGAATAAAAATGAGTAACACACAGAAGGCTCCAGGTGGCATATGACAGACATGGGCAGCCCAAGGCGGCCCTCTGACAAACAGAGATGGCATCAAAGAACTGTATGCCAGGAAAAGAAGAGGGGCCCAATGCAGGGCAAGGATGGGGGCTCCTCGGGCACAATCTCAGGAGAAAGCTCTGGTACGAGAATGCAGATGAATCGCATGGCACAGACAGGTGTGATCTGTCCACAGATTGAGCATCTGAGTCTTCCCTGCTGATGCTTTGGGTGCCTTAAGATACAGGTGGGCACAGAGAGCTGCCCTACAGGGCCGTAACTAGGGCAGGGAGGAGAGCTGTGCGTCAGGGCACCAACATTTAGAGGGCACATTCGAATCCTCCCGAGCTGACATCTCCTCAATTCAGGAGCTCCCTCCATGAGGCAGATCGCAGCCCATTGGTCCTGATCCATTCTCTGATGCTTGAGGCCTCCCTCACCTCTTCCCACCTCACAGGCACCAGAAGGGCATCCGGGCATCCTCCTGCCATCTCTTGGCTCACGACTCCCTGACACCTTTCTCTGGGCTCTTCTCTGGGGTCCTTGGTTGGGTACACACTGCAGCCTGCACACACCCCAACCCTTTTCCATTGGCCTCTGAATCGTGATCAAACTAGGCTGACAGACATCTAGCTACAGAACATTTGTATTTAAGACAGCTGGGCCAGGCCGGGCTGGGCTGGGCCATTTATGGGAAGCTCAGGGCCACTAAAAGGCCTTGTAACTTCCCGAGAGCACTCCAGCCCCGACCCATCGGACGAGCCCTTCAGGGTCCATTTGGATCCACTTTAGAGATGCCTCCTCCCACAATGGGGGCACTGAGCAAAGGCACGCTAATGATTTCATTACCAGCAGGCCCAGCAGGCCCATCAGCGCGGGATTCGTGGCATCTGCTGCCTCCAAGCAGCAAGCCCAGTGAGGGAGGGGGAGGAGAGGACCGGACTGTGGCCCTTTGGGCCTGAGCCAAGGAGAGTTGAGCAGATGAGGAAGGGGCTGGTTTGGGAGGGCTGGGGCAGCCATAAGCAGGCCCCACTCCCCAGAGGAAGGGCTGAGCCCAAATGACAGTTCTGCCTCGGGGCCATCCCGATGGGCGGCGCGGATGTCACATACATCCACGGCTCTCCCCAAAGGGCTGCAGAAAGGAGGCAAAGTCAGTGGGATGTCTGGCAGGGAGGAAGCCTGGCTGGAGGCGTTCTTCCCTTTGCTTCGCTGTATCCTGCCCAGCCCTGGCTAAGAGACTTTGCAAGGAATTGGAGACTCAAACTTTCCACACCAGAACATGGGTGGGAAATGGAATAAGTTCCCACTCTGACCCTCGGGCTTGATGCTGGAATGGTGCAGCGAAAACAACTTGGCGGGCATCACGTGACTCCAGCTATGGCGCTGCTAGTGAGCCCAGGGACAGCAGCCAGTCATTGGGAAGGAGAACCCCTCTGCTCATCAGCGCCTTCCTGGCACACACTTAGGGGCAGCAATTTTTTTTAACCCCTCACCTTCCATCTTAGGCTTAATACTGAGCATCAGTTCCAAGGCAGAAGAGGGATAAGGGCCAGGCAATGGGGGTTAAGTGACTTGCCCAGGGTCACTCTGCAAGAAAGAATCTGAGGCCACATTTGAATGCAGGACCTCCCCTCTCTAGGCCTAGCTCTATCCACAGAGCCACCTGGCTCCTTCAGGCTTATCAAACTTGAAACATAAACTTGGAAAGGATAATTAATACACTGAATGATAGAGATTCAAAATAATCTGAAGAAACTGGAACTCTGGGGAAAATCAATTATGAAGTATGTAAATAGGGATAAATATAAAGTCTCATCCAAATAAATCATCTTCAAGAATACAAGCTGGGAGAGGTGTGGCAGCAGTTTGGAGGTGTCATTGGATTCAACAGTTTGATTTGGCAGCCAAAAATGCTCATGTGATTTAAAAAAAAAAATAAATCTTCCCTCCTGTCTTAGTAACCATTCTAAGGCAGAAGAATAGTAAGGGGTAGACAACTGGGGTTAAATGACCCGCCCAAGGTCACTCAGCTAAGAAGGGTCTGGGTCACATTCGAACCCAGGACCTCCCAACTCCAAGCTTGGCATTCTATCCATTGTGCTACCTGGCTGCCCCTTAATGTGATTGTGATCAGTCTAGCAACTCAACGTCATCTATGAACATTTATTAGAAAAGAACTGCTAGCTGTGTGACTGGGCAAGACAGGTAACCTCCACTGCCTAGCCTTTACCTTGGAACCAATACACGGTATTGATTCGAAGACGGAAGGTAAGGGGTTAAAAAAATAATAAACTTAAGAGAACTAGAATTGGTACCGTTTGTGACTAAGGAGGCAAATTCTTAACTGAACAGGGGCCACCAGTAAAGATGGAAGAGAGAAATTCTATTACTTGAACTCTAAAAGCTTTTGCATGCACAACTACTGGAGAAGAAGGACTTTCAAACGAGCTTCTTGCCTGGGCACTGGCTATACCACTGTGCTGGTAGCCGTTCATTTATCTTGTAATTAATTGATTGCCAATATGATGCGAATGTTTCTGCCCTGCCACCTGTTTGATTGACAATCCCACAACCTCCAGTTCTTGAAGCCTCAATAAAAATCAGTTCAACTGACTGACTGTCTCTCACCATCTGAGGAGGAGCTGGCAGGCTGAACATGATGCTGATGAAAACAGAATGGAAACTACTAGAATCAATGAGATGTGTTTGGGGGAATATGTGCATGAAATTGCACTGATAAAGGTCTGGCAGAAACATATATGGCCAAAGGCCCCACAGATGAGGAGCAAACTGGCTTTGAATGAACCCCAAACTATTAAGTCAGGTGAAAAGAGGCTCCAACTGGTTAATAGGAGAAATGCAAACCAGAACAATAGTGAGCTTCAACCTCTCTAAACCCAAAGACAAAGGATGGGGAGAGACAAAACAAAGAGGAGGAATTGTGCTTCACAGAACTGCCAATTGGTCCGATTGTTTTTGTAAACATCAGTGAAATACACCAATTGAGTGACTAAATGTCCACCCTGCGCCCAGACTCAGATTCTACAGGTCAGATGGACAGGCAGGTACATTATTAGCTCTCCCTCCCTGAAGGAGTCCCTAACAAAAAGCCTCCAGACAAACCAAAATATTTAGGGCAGCCAAGAACTGGAAACCAGGGAGATGCCTACACAAAAAAGCCAACGCTGGTTCTATGCTTGGAAAAGATGGAAAGAGACCCAGGCAGCACCCCTGATCGATCGTGGTCTTTTTCCATAGGCCCAGCCTCGGCTCTATGGGACCCCCAGAAAGCACAGGGTCTCGGATCCCTCAGCATGATGCTACGTGGCAGAACCAAAAAGTGAGCACCAGAAACTGTCCCCATGTGAGGTTTGCCAGAGATCAGGGTAGATGTGGCATCCGGTGTTAAGTCTTGTCTATTTTAATACATTGAAAATTCTGGGTCTAAGACACAGATGAAACAACAGTAAAATGCCGGGGAACGTCCATTCTTCAGAAGGGAGGCCAAGGAGAGGGATGGTCCCAGAAGGGATAACGATGCACGGACAGCTCCGGAGAGCCACCAGGGAGCCCGGCCCAGGGTCACTCAGCCAGGACCGGTCTGAGGCAGGGCTGGACCCAGGTCTTCCTGGTTCCAAGGTCAGCTCTCTGGCACTCCAGAGAAGGTTCTAGATAAGGCAAAGCACCAGCCAGACAGTGCCTCCTCTCTTCCTGGCTCCCCCAGGCCCACCCTCCAACACATAAACCCAAACCTGGGAAGTGTTTCACAGACTTTATTTCATTCCCTTCACTCAGGGTCTTTTCCCTCAAGCAGTGAGGACGATGCCCAGAAATCCAACCACCTCTTTCTGAAGGCATGTGGACACTCAGACAGACCCACGCACTTGGACAGACCCACATGCACACAACACTCCCCCCACTCCAGGTCCCGACATACCCTGTCATCACCCACTTATGTGAATGTGAGCAGCGGCACCCTCTGCGGGGGGCCAGACCGGCTCACTCCTCGCAGGGATGCTGGAGAAGAAGGGCCAGCAGTCCAAAGGCTCCTCACTTGTCCTTGTCCTTCTTTTTGCTCCTCCTCTGGCTGCTCAGCTCCCCGAGCTTCTTGTCCAGCCTCCTCTGGAGATGGACTCTCTTCACGGGGTCCACAGCCTTGTCCTTGGGCCCGCTGCCGGGGTACAGGACCCCTTCTCGGCTGATCCTCTGCCGGGCATGTGCTCGCGCCTTCTCGCCGCATCCATGGACCTGGGCAGACAGAGCACTCCATGTCCTCCTGGGCCTGCCTATCCAGGACCCCCAAGAGTGAGCCCTCTACACCCCCTGCTCCCTCCCCATCACTCGCACAGGCTCTAGAATGGCCAAACACACTTGGAAGCCATCCACCAGCCCCCTCCCCCCATTTCCATCACACGCAGGTTCTCACAACTTGGGGTCAAAATTCCCCCACTTCCCTGGAGGACTCTGGCCCGGTCCCCAGGCAACAGTTCCAGGTTTCTCTTTGGCCCACTCAGCTAGAAAACCAGCCATTGGTAGGGGCTGCCCCAGGCCAGGCCCCCAAACCCAAACACCTTTGGCCTCCATGGAAGAAGGGGCCCCTCTTTGCCTGGGCCCTAGAGAGCTGGCCCCTCTGCAGGCCCAGATGGGCTCCCCATCCCTCAAGCTAATACCCTGGATCTGCTCTGGCCGCTCACTCCTCAGTAGGTCCAGCTTCCAGCCCCCTACTCATCTGAAAGGGCCACCCCAAGGTCACCCACAAGGCCATCCCTGCTGGGCCCAATGGGGTTACCCCATCTTTCTCCTCTCCTCTGCAGCTTCTGACCACTGGGCAGGCCAGCCCCTTCCCTCATCTTCCTCTCTATCAGGTGCTCTCTCCTGGGTCTCCCCATCCTCCCCACGATCACCACAGAAACACCCCCCTAACCTGGCCTGCTCAGGATCGCCTCCAGGAGGCCCCTCTGCAACCTCAAACTCATTCTCTCATAAAAGAGAATGGCCTCTCCCCTCCCCTGACCCTTCTCTTCCCACAATCCCGCCCCAGCCCAGTCTTTCAGTCTGAACAGCCCCTGCTTGCCTTGGGGACCTCCTTCCTCTTGACCCAAACCAGTGAAAGAGCCTCTCCCCACCCCTGGGTCTCTGCCACTGCAACAGCAAAGCTCTTTGGGCCACACTTGGGTCACCCCAGAGGCATGGCTTGAATGTCTACTGCCCTCTAACCCCATCAGGACCAATATGATCTGACCACACGTCTCTCGCCTCGTCACTCATTCATCTGTTCAGTGAGCATTTATCAAGCACCTACTGTGTGCAGGGCAGTGTCCTAGACACTGGTGACAAAAGAACAAAACCAAAGCCAATCCTTGCACTCGAGGCCCTTGGGGTCCCAGGGGTACCCCACCATGCCAGGGGCCTGGGAGCTGAGTCTCCTGCCACCCAGGCTGCTTGTTACCCTTCTCCTGGCTCTGCCCTCTCCACTGTTTGAGCCACTCTAACCCCGGCTCGGCCCTGGGAGTCGGATAAACATGTTATTGCCATTGAGATCATGAGCCAAGCAAGAGTTAAAAGGCCTGAGGAGCTCTCCAGGGCTCTGTACCAGGACCAGGTCACAGTCATCTGGCTGCTCTTGTCGGGGTCTCAGCTGTGCTCTTGAGGGCTGAGACAGCTGAACGGAAGAGCTTTAGGAAGACCCTCCCCACCTCCAAATGCCTTCCTAAAACCCCCTTCCCATGTAATGCAGAGAACCTGTAAGTCCACTTTATAGACATGTCTGGTTGGCAGCAGAGGGCAAATGGTTCCCCCGAAGCATCTTGCCCTTGGGGTGCCCAAAGCTGGCACCCTCTCCTGGTCCCCCTCTTTGTCTCCAGAGCACTGGGTGTGTTGAGCATCCTGCCCCCCCTCAAAGGCTCCCTTGGATGCCAGCATGTTGGGGATGAGCAGGGGGCAGGGAGAGAAGCAGGGGGGCTTCTTGGCTTCCTTTTCACCCCAGTAAAGTGAGGACAGATTCCTCCTCACCACAAAAGCAAAGTGGGCCCTCACTGGCCATCAGACCCAGCAGTCCGCAGCATCCCCCCAAGTGCCCACCAATTGGTGTTTGTGAGTGTCCAGTGAGGGAGAGGCCAGCCTGACTCCCCAAGGGCCTGCTGGGGGCAGCTCTCACTGGACAATGCTCAGGACAGAGGGGAACAACTCCAACCCAAATTCCTCCCTGGACAATAGAGAAAGGGACATTTTTGATCAAAAAGTTTTCACCTCCTACAGAGCCAAGAAGCCCACTTGAGCTCGAGAGCAGCCTGGGCACCGCCTCCATCTCTGCTCGGCCGTCATGACAGAGCCAACGGCTCGCCCCCAAGGCTGGGCTGTGAGCGCCCACTCAGAGCAGGCCGCGGTCAGCAGGCCCGTGTGGCCATTTCAGGCCGAGTTCCACGCCATGATCAGTAAAGCCATTCCCCCAACACAAGGCTCCCAGCAGGAGATGACCGCGTGGATGAGGCCACCCTGAGGTGCACCCACGGCCCGCCGGGAAGCCCCTACCTCGGGGATGTGATGGCTGAGGCAGAAGCGCTGACCGCAGTGCAGGCAGAGCTGGCCCAAGGTCGTCACGCTGGCTTTGCACCCGGGAAGCCAGCAGGTGTTATCAGCTCTGATGGCGGCAGAGACCAACGCATCAAAGTCTTCCTCAGTCGCGCCATTCACGCCCGTGTGTCCTGTGGGAAACGCCAGGGACGGTTAAATGGGAAAAGGGTTCCAGGAAGCAGCCGAGCCGTCCCTGGTTGGGCCTTGGTGCAGAGGAACAGCCTGGAGAGGCCACGAGGAAATGCACCGTCCCCTCCACTGGCAGGGGCCCTGGGTGGCCGTCCACCTGTGCACAGGAACTGGCTCTCATGCCACCCACATGGGCAGACACAAGAACCGCTTGTTCCTCTAGGAGTGGGGGAGCCGGGGCGCAGGGGGCGACAGACCCAGAAATGACCGTGGCACAGACAAGGGCATCACGGAGGCTTTGTAACAAGGAGCTGAAGCTGTGGCACTTCCCAGCTGGTACTGTGCCAAAGGCTTTCGGTGGGTACCGAAGGTCCCAGCTTCTGGCAGGCCCCATCAAGTCCACAGGCTCTGAGGGTCCCGGGCTCCACGGGCTCAGGGAGGCCCACCACCACATTTGTCTGTCTCCGATCCCTGCCGGCTAAGCCTCTGCGGGACCACAATCTGCGCCAAGGAGGAAGGAATCCTCCCAAAGCTAAAGCCTCGAGGCCTGAAGGATGTATGTGGGCCCTCGGCACATGCGTCCTGGGCATTTCCTTAGCCTGTAAATGGGCAGCTCTAACGTTTCCTCACTCTGTGTTGGCTGACAAAGGACCAGCCATTAGCCAAATGTCTCGGTGGTCAGCTCCACGAAGGGGGCCACTTCTGACTGCCTAGCCCACTAGCAAGTGCCCAGTCGGGCCACCGGCAGACCTTTGGCAGGGAGAAAACGAGGGCCAGCGGGGGGCTCTGACCCCGTCTTGGGCTATACATGTCTGAGCCTGGGTGTCCTCTGAAGCAAAATTGCTTCTGCTTCGCCCCCGAAGGGCCTGCTGATATCACAACGGGGCCTTTTTCAGGGGACCAAGTGGGAAGAGGGCAAATCCAACTGGCCAACATGAGCCGGATGCTCAGATCTCCCGGGGCAGAGGCGGTTCTATGGGTAAAGGGGCCAGGGGAGAGGGCAAGGCTCCATCCAGAGTCCCCCGGAGCCTCAGAGGGCAGGGAGGTTCGGAGGTCTCCCTGGCCTCCTCTCAGAGGTTCTGAATCTAGAAGAGCCAAGAGGCAGCCAGGGCCAAGGCTGCTGGGCCAGCTGGAGAGCAGAATCCTTCCTCAAACCAGGGTGCAGCCACGAGACGAGGCCACATTCTGGAGGAAGAATGGGGGTTCCGGCCCCCCACACCTCAAGCCACTCCAGGGAAGGTGTTACATGACCATTCCCAATTGAGATAATGTCCTCTGGGGTCCTAGGGTGACCCCAAAAAGAAAGGAAGGCCCCCAAATACTCTCGTCCTAGCAATACACCATGCCCTCCGGGCAGCTGCCCTCACCAGCACTGCCCAACCTGGCACCTCTGACCAGCAGCCCGCTGGCACTGGGCTCACACCTCACGGAGACGAGCCTCACTTAGAACAACTGGACGGCAGCCTGGGGACTGTGTACCCCCTACCTCATTGGACAGGGACTGATCCAGGGATGGCTGCCCCCGATGACCGAGGGCAGGCAGAGCGGGCAGGTCTGTGAGGACAGGCCCCAGACCAGAGCCTCCGCAGACAGCTAAGGGAATTTCTCTGAGGGATTCCTACCTCAGGCGGGACGTCCCCCACCCCACGGACACGGGGCTCTGCAGAACATCACCGTGTTTAGGGTTCACTGGTTTGGCTGAACTGACTCGTCTTTTCTTCCCTTTTTTGCTGTAAAGAACCAGGCTGCCCCCTACAGTTACACAATCTACAATTCCAGGGACGAGGCCGGGCAACGGCTACTTGGACAAAAGCCAGCGGGTCGGGCCTGCTTGGCCTGGGCAACAACAATGGAGCACGTGACACCTCCCTGGGCCCATTTCCCCTACAAAGGACCCTCCAGGTGTCAATCATGGCGGACACCACAGACACTAGCCCCAGGAGAGGGATGAGCTCCCCATCCTCTCCAGGAACTCAAAGTGCTCACCTCTCCTCTCTTTCGCCTTCTTCTTTCCTGGTGCTTTAGGTGCCCGGGAGCCAGCAGGGTCTTGGTGTTGTCTGGCCGGATGACCAGGCTTGGCTTTCCCTACCTGCCCTCCTTCCCAGGGCTGGGCTTTCTGACTCACACTGTTCTCACTGCTCCTGGGGGTGTCCTGCTCCCCCAGGGCATGGCACGGCATCCCTGGGCCTGGGCACCCTGGCTGGAGCTCCCGCCCCTCGGTCTCCATCCCTGCTGGACAGAGCGCCACAGAGGCAGCGGAGGGGGCAGCAGCCGCGGCGGGGGTGGGAGTGGGGGCCGCGGCGGGGGCAGGGGCGGCAGCGGCGCCCTTTTTGCGCACAGAGATGTATCTCTTCTTCCCTTCGCCAACACTCTCGTGCTTCAGCCCGTGCTCCTCGGCCAGCTGATGGACCAGCATCCTGTCGTGGGCGTTCAGGGTCGCAGGGAACTCGAGCAGGGTCTCGCCGCTCTTCACAAAGTCCGTGATCATGGTTCTGAAGGGCTCTGCGGTGCCCTCGGGTCGGCCGCCATTGCTGACGCCTGTGCCCGCTGGCACCTGGCCCGGGGGCCCGCTTCTGGTGCACTTCCGGGCCCCTCTGGCCTTCTGCCTTTCCTGGCGGGGTCTGGGGCCGGGCCGAGCAGGCTCCCCAGGCTTCCCGGCTGCCTGGCCGGGCCCCTGAGGGCCTTCATGGGAGTAGTTGTCGGGGACGATGTCGTCGAGGTACTCGAAGGCCGTGCGGGCTTCGCCCTTCACAGAGAAATACTCCACCAGCTTCTTCAAGAAGGTGTCGCTGCTGACGGTGCGGGAGTCGCAGATGACCGCTACGTGGCGCCGGGCACGAGTGACCGCCACGTTGATCCTTCGATCCTCGGCCAGGAAACCGACCTCGCCTAAAAGCCAACACGCCGAGGTCAGACACGGGACTGAAGTGACCCCAAAAAAGGCCCTCCAGGTTAGGGGTCAGGGCTGAGCCTGGGGCCCCAGGAGGGAGGCACGGGGGCCACCACCTCCTCCCTCGGGCCTCTCCTGGCCTCTGCTCTGACTGAGGCACGGCCGGGAAATGCGGCCCAGGATGGCTCTGACGGACAGTGAGGTCCGGGAGGGGAGACGAGCCTGGCCTCCGGGAAGAGTCCTGCCCACAGCAGACCCTTCCTAAGCATCCACGGGGCAACCATCCTCGGCAGCAGCTCTCCTGGTCACCTCCATGAATGGGTCCCAAGTGAGAGCCCCCCAGGACAATTCCCCTTGACCAAGACTAAGAGAGGGCGGCCGCCCCCTGCTCCTGGGGAGGACACGTCTGGGCCCCTCACGAGGCCTCGGAGCCCATCCCGGGCACTTCCTAACTCATCTGCCCGGCATGTCTGGCTCAAGGCTCGTATGACCGACAGTCTCCCTTTGAGGGTGGTCAAGCTTCAGCCAGTCTCCACGTCCGGGAGAGCCTCTCGCTCTTCCTTACGAGGTGGGAGGCGGAGAAGAGGCTGGACACGGTGCAGAGGCCACCCGCCCTATCGGCGCCTGTGGCTGGGCCGTGCCCGCATCGGTCTAGGGAGGGGCCGGTGGGCCCGACCCCCCCCCCCCACTTCTCAGCCTCCCCAGAGTCCTCCCACCACAGCCTCCTCCTCACCCTTCCGGTTGGACCGTACGAAGGACAGGACGATCGCCTCCTTCTCTCTCCCTTGAAAGCCATCCACAGATTTGATTTCGAGCCCCGGATATCGGGGGGAAAGCTGCTGCCTGAGCAGATCCACCTGAACACAGAAGGCCCTGAGTCAGCGCACCAGGGCAGTCGGGGGCTATGGGGAGAGGGCCTGGCCCGGGTTCCAATCTGGCCTCAGAGACTGTGCAGGTGGGTGACCCTGGGGGAGTCACTCACCCCCACTGTCTGGGACTGACCCCAAGCCAGAAGGTCGGGGGCCTAAAAAGAGGCACAGGGAGAGCCAAAGGCATCCACGCTAAGGGCAGGCCTTTCCCTTGCTCTCCTGTGGCCCTTGGGAGCCCCATCATGCCCCCTCCCCTGCCCAAGGCAGCCCAGGCTTCTGCCTCACCTGCAGGTTGTAGGGCGCGATGACGGCGATGTCACCTACGTGCACTCCGGCGTCCACCAAAGCCTGGACGTGCAGACTGACGAGTTGGACTTCACCTGGTGACAAAGCACACGGGGCACCCCCGAGGCATGAGTCTCAGACCCAGAGAACCTGGGGGAGTCTGAAGGGGCTGCCCTCGGGCTCTGAGCCCCTCCAGGAGGGGTGCTCTTTCTGTCTGTCTGTCTGTCTGTCTGTCTGTCTCTCTCTCTCTCAGCCCTCCTACTGTTCATGGATACTGGAAAACACTGAGGAGGTCTCTGTCTCTCAGTCTGTCTCTCTATCTCTGTCCATCTGTCTCTGTGTCTGTCTGTCTGTTTCCCTGTGTCTCTGTCCATCTGTCGGTCCACTCTCGCTCTCAGCCCACGGCCACCCCGCCTTTCCCATACTACATATCCTGGGTTCAGGCCCAGTGAGGGGAAGAGCAGGGTCGGTCACTTTTCTCAACACGTTTCAGATTCACAAAATGCCCAGCAGGTGTGGAACCAGCCTCTTCTGGGTCGCGGGAGGCACGAGGCCATTTGCTCAGAAAGGCAGGCGGGGGCCTGGGTTCTGGTCCTGCTTCTGCCACAGACGAGCTACGTGAATCGGGGGAAAGGCCCGGCCACGTTGGAGTACTGGACTGGGTCCCACGTTTATGAGACCTGTACGGCGCCCCGTGCTCAGAACGAGATCCAGCTGAGGCCGCTCCGGCCCCCCAGGAGTCACGAGGGTCAGAGACTAAGGCAGCCCCCGGGCACCACACGCTCAAAGGGAAATGAATGCAAAAGTGGACAGAGAATGGCTCTCAACAGAGGGACTGAAATGACCCCAAGATCCCAGGAGGAAGAAAACCTCATTAAGAAACTCAAGTGCAAGCAATAAACCAAGCGGGAAGATAGTAAAAACAGAAAGGCATCTGGCCTCCAGAGCGGGTAAGATCCAGGCCCCCAGGAGGGACCCCAAAAAGGCCCCCAAGAAGACGGGGAGCAGGCACCGCCCCCAGCTCTGCAGGGCACAGGTGCCATGGCCACTTTCCTGAAGCGCTTCCCTGCTTTAAGGGAGCCCAGACACGGGAATGAGGCGTCTTCCCAAGGCGGGTATCCGGGTGCTCGCGTGCTCGTACCTGGGTTGCCCTTGGACTGCTCGTCTTCATCCTCGAGCTCAAACAGGCCACAGCCGGCCGTGTCGATGAGCAGCAGAGGGATGCTCGTCTCCTCGGTGGGGGTGACACCGGGCAGATCCCTGGGGTGGCATGAAGAAGCCAGTTACGAGTTAACCCCAAGCCAAGCAACACCTAAGAGCAAGAGCAGGGGTGTCCGAAGCCGACAGAAGCGGGGGCCACAGGACGGTCCATCCTGGGCCAAGAGTGGACCTTCTGGGCCCTCAGTTTTCTCAGGAGACGTTTCAGCTTTTCCCAGTTACTTGTGAAAATGATCTCAAATTCAGCTCTCGGACCCTGACCCATCATCCCCAGCCCTGCCCCGGAGACAGGAAGTGGGCTAGGCCACAAAAACAAGCTCCACATAACATTTCTGGCTACTTTTTCTTCAGGGTCAAGCTGCACCCCGAGTGCCCCCAGCATAGCCTCCACTGACTAATGGGAATAAAGCCCCGACCCATCACGGAGCCCTCCGTCCCCCCCAGCACCAAGGAAAGGCCGAGTCTCGGCTCCACCTCAAACCCACTGAGCGATCCTGGACAGGACGCTGACTGCTTCTGCAGCCTCAGTTTCCCTATCTGCACAGGGTTACAACACTACCCTTCTCAAGAGGTTCTTTGAGAAAAGAGGAGACACAGACCCAAAGCCCCATCCCCAAGGCGAGTAACGGTTGAATGAATCGCCCTGAATGGGGCTCGCTCTGAGGATGGCCAACGGTCTCGGGCCGTCTCTCCCGGGGAACGGCCTCCCCAAACCTGCCCCAATGCACCTCCCCAGTCGCACGGCCCGGGGAAAGCTCTGAGCCCAGCCCCTGCCTGCTTACTTCAGGAGGTGGCCGGCCACCGAGGCGTGGGCAGTGAGCCGTCCGTGGTACAGCTCCTCCGACGCCCACTGCATGATGGCCTGGTGCATGCGGTACTGGACCGTCAGCATCCTCACGACCCGCTCTCCGTGCTTCTTGATCAGGCGCTCCATCAGGCTCAGGTAGAGCCCCCCGGTGGCAGCTCTGCAACAGAGAAAGCCTACATGGAGCGGGGCCACGGGGAGGAAACTGCCTTCTAGAGCAAAAGACAAGGAGCAGCCGCCCAAACGTGCCCCCCTGAACAGACAGGGACACCCCCGGGATGTGCCGGCTCAAACGAACTCAACGAGCATGTCTGAACACCCGCTGCACACGGGGGGAGGTGGGGACGGGACACAAAGTCCAGGTGAGGCCGAGGCCCTGTCCTAAAGCCTGTGATCCCATAAGGGGATGCGGCCTGTACACAAAGAGGGCCCAAGCAGTGCTCTGGGCCTCTGAGGGAGAATGAGGAGGGCCCAGGGGAGGTCAGGGAAGACCCTCAAGCTCGCTCTCCCCACAACAGCTGCTTGTTCTTCTCCCCAAACAAACACCAGCTTCCCAGTGTCCTCGGGGATTCCAGGCTTCCTGGGGAGGAGCAGGGGGGCAGCTGGTCAGGAGCCAGGGCCCTTCCAAAATATACTTTGCTCATCGATGGCCTTGCCGGGGTCCGTGTGCCAGGTCAGCCTCTTGAATGAGGCAGGGGGGCTTCCCCTCCCTGCGCACAGAGACATCCATGCCATGCCAGCTGGGCAAAGCCCCTCCACCCACGGTGCTAGAAGAAGAGGGGCTTACTGTTGAGACACAATGGTGGGGGGCAGCTGTTGGTGGTCTCCAGCCAGGATGCATTTTCTGGCCCTCAGCAGGGGGATCCAACAGCTGGCTTCGAGGGCCTGCGCACACTCGTCGATCACCACCACATCAAAGTAATCTTCAGGGAGCAACTTCAGTGGGCCATCAGGGGAAGCCCCTAATCCAAAGAGGTCCCATCAGGCTCAGAGGAAGCCTAGGGATCCACACATGCCTGAAACCATCTCAGAGCCACAGTCAAGCTCAAAAGAGAAGGGGGGACAAAAACGCAACCCCCCACCCCCACGCCCCCCGCCCTAGCCCCAGCGGGTTCTGAAGAAACATACAAATGGGCCTTTGGGCTCATCCATTAGCACCCTGGAAGCCAAGGGGCCAGCAAAGATGCAGAAAGTACCCAAGTCTGGGCCTTCTCAGAAGGGCAGCCCTGGCTTTGCTCCCCACGCTGACCCTGGGCCGCAGCAGTGGGGATGGTCTCACCTGTGTTTGTCGCCAGGATGACGTCGGCCCCCGTGAGGCTGGCCAGCATGGCTGCTTCCTCCCTCTCCCTCAGCTCCTTCCTAAGCAACTTCATTTCACTGCGACAACTATTCTTGTCTCTCCTCTCCTGGGTCTTTTTGCTTTTTACCTGTTAATGGAAACAAGGACGAATCGTTCTCATTTGTGTCAGAGATAGAGATGTGCTTAGCATCCGCCTCGAGCATCCGATACAGACATTCCCTCCGCAGGTACAGATCAGCACCCGTCCACACTGTCCCATCAGGCCATGCCATGGCGCTTGTGACCCTCCTTGCCTTCCCCCAGCATCACGAGGAGGACTACAAGGGGCCCCGGCCGGCCCGTCCCTCTCTCCCCATCTTCTTTCCTGTCCTACTTTCCTTTGACAATGGCAAACCTTTACGGCCCTTTAAGGCTTCCAAGCATCTTCTGTCTGGCCCTCGTCTCATTCTCAGCCCACCCGGGGGGTTTCACAGCCTCCTTTTGCAGAGATGCTCCGGGCTCCCTCTCCTCTGGAGGTTTTTACAGCCCCTCGGAGGGGGCTCTGCCCCACCTGTCCAGGCTCTTCATCCCTTATCTCCTCTACCTCCCTCCCCAGAGCTCTTGGGTCCAAGGACATCTCCATCTCTGGACCCCTCTGGCGGGCCCCATTCCTGAAGCTCTCCCTCCTTATATCGCCCCACCCCATCCCCCCAACCCTCAGCCTCCCCTTTCACTCAAGCCCCCTTCACTGATTCTCCCCATTTCCTTTCTATAGCTGGTTGGCACAAAGTGGTTTCATGTTGTCTCCCTCATCAGACTGGGCTCCCAGGCAGGAACTGTCTTTTCGCTTTCCTTACCTCCTGGGGGCTTAGCACAGGGCCTGACACAGAACAGACACCAGACATTGACTGACTCACTGAGCAGAAGTTCAGAAACTTGCCCAGAGTCACCTCACTAGCAAGTCTCTAAGGCAGGACTTGAACTCCAATCTTCCTGACTCCAAGGCCAGAGCTCCTGGCACTGCCCCAGCCAGATGCCCAAGGGTGAGGGGGACATAATCATTGCCCACTAAGAGTTGGTAACTGGTGTTCACCCTAACAAAAGCCCCTGAACACCATCAGCAACATCCAAACTCCAGTAATGCCCAGCACCATCTCAATGGCAAGAGCATCTTCGGCTCAGAGAAATCTCTGAGAAACAGCCCAGTGTGTGCTCGGGAGCCTCCTGGGGCCTGGCGCCAGCCCTGGTGCTCTGCTCCAACCCCTAGAGAGCATGGGCTCGTGACGTTCCTGGAGCAGATGCTAAATAATGTGCCTTTGGGGGTCCAGCTCTGCCTTTTTCCTGCTCAATTCTGAGCCTGAATCATCTTGCAGCAAGGTCTGCCCAAAACCCAGGGGCTCGGAGATGAGCATCTACCAAGTGCCGTGATGTGGCCAGGGGGCATCCTACATCCACTCAGTATCTCCCTCTCTCGTCCAGGTCTCTCGGCAGCATCCTAAGCCTCAGGGTCCTCCCAAAGAGGCACACATGGTGGGATTTCACCCTTCTCCACATGGACCCTGGGCTGGGTCCTCCTGTAAGAATGTCCTGCTGTGGAATGGGGCCAGGCACAGGCCTTGTGATGAACTTATTTCAGCATTTGCTAAAGGACACCCTAACATCTTTGCAATTCCAGCATGGGGAGGTTGTGGGAGGTTACAGAAGGAGAAAGGCATCGGGATGAGAGGAGGCCTGGGTTCCAATTCTGCCTCCAACACTTAAAAAGTTCCTTGGCCATGCATGGGCTGCTTCCTACCTCCTCGGGCCATTGTGAGGAACAGATGAGGTCCCGTCCACCAATAAAAGAGCTCTGTGAGACTCAGAACATCACAGAAAGCCAGCTGTGAGTACTACCACCACCACTCTCCTGACATGGGTCCAAAAGGAAATCTCTGACAGCCCTGGAGGACTGGCTGCCCTGATATTAGTACTTTAGGCCCTGAGTTGCTCCCAGTGATTTCAGAGAAGACCCTGGGGACTCTTTTTCCTATGGATTGGCTTCCTGCCCTTCAGAGTCTCCCCCAACGCTCTATGTGGGCAGCCCATATCCCAAACATCTACCCCCACCCCCTCCCCCTGGAGGACCTGGTCAATGTCCTTCCTGATATCCGCCACAATTTGGGCCTGGTCACTTCGGGCTAAGACTGCATCGAGGCAATGGTGCTGGATGGCATCCAGAAGGCGCGCAGGGTGTCCGAGACGGAGGACTCTCTGCTTCCGTGCAGCCAGCCTCTCCACCAAGTTGTCCACAGCAATGTTGGAGGGGGCACAGCACAGAACCTAAAGCAGAAGTAAGCACCGATGAGTTTGGTCATTGGTGGTCCTGTCATAAGCAAGAACCTGGACCAGGGGAGTGAGATGTGTAATCAACAGGACTAGACGGCACGCCTGCTTCACCTTAAAAAAGAGTAGAGGGCAGCCAGGTGGCTCAGTGGATAGAGCCAGGCCTAGAGTTGGGAGGTCTAAGTTCAAATCTGATCTCAGATACTTCCTAGCTGTGTGACCTTGGGCAAGTCACTTAGCCCCTATTGCCTAGCCTTGCCATTCTTTCTTGGAGTTGCTACTAAGACAGAAAGTATGGGATTTAAAAAAAGGAGCAGAAAGCCAAGCTGATATGTGCCAATTCAAAAATCCCACAATTCTGGGACTTGTCTTTAAAAGATTCATTATTCACAAAACAGGATCAAATTATTAATGTAATTCATGAATGGAAAGCCCGATAACCAAGATCAACGTGGCCTACAACACGGCTAGACACACTGGAAGTCGATTGAGTTTAGTTGCATTAGAATCTAATCAAATCCAAAAACTTTCCCTTTTTCTTCTCACAGGCATGGAGAGGAGAGCCAGTCGGCCCAGAGAGAGGCGGCAACAGCACAGCACAGGTGCAGGGCGAGGGCTCAGACTCCAGCCGCTGGGCACCATGGCAGGAGGGTCACCAGGCTGATGACCCAGAGAATGAAACCAAACAGAGGGCAGGAGGTCTGCTGCTCGCCAGATTCAGGGTGGCCGCCTAGGTACCAATCACTGTGCTGAGAACTTTATTTGCAAACCAAGAGCCAGGAAGCTGGAAAGGCGCTCTCGCTCTCTCTCCCTCTCCCCCTCTCTCTGTCAGTCAGTGCTGTGTGGCAGGCAAAGCCACAGACACAATGAAGGGGCCCTCACAGGCACATCCCCTCCCCCCAAATCTGCCTCTGCTGAGACCAGGGGGCCAGCTCACCTTCAGACCTTGCTGTACAGCCTGGAGTATGATCTCCACCACCGTCGTGGTCTTCCCGGTGCCAGGTGGACCATGGATGATGGCCAGTTCTTTCTGGGCCAGTGCAAAGCCAACGGCATCTTTCTGCGATGTGTCCAGGGAGTCATTGCAGAATGTTAGCGATTCTAGGGAAAGAGTGGCCAGGCTTAGATCCCCATCAGCTTCCCCTTCCCCCAGAGCACCTACCCCTCCCCAAGTGGTACAGGGGATAGCCCAGGGCTCCCTGTCCCCACTCTCAGCCTGTGTGGCTCCTTCCCCCTCCAGCTTGTCCAGGACACTTTCTCTCCTCCCCCAGCCAGATGTTTGCCCTCCCTCCCTCCTGGGAGCACCATGCCTCCCCATGGCATCGTCTGCATGCCCGTCTTTTCTCCTGTCTTAGCTGGGGAGCTTCTAAAGGGCACAGAGTTGTTCTCTTCTGAGCCCAGCCCTCGCCCCCTCACGCCCCCAGAATAAAGCTTGTTGGTGCCTTATTTCTGTCTCATTGTCTGTCCCTTTGGCACATCCGATCCCTCCGGTACAGCTGTCTGTAAAACCTGGCAGACTGCTAGCTTCCTATTCTTTGACTTAAAGCCACCAGCTGAACTGAGCTCACTAACAGGACCATGAAGACCTCAGAATCCAGACAGGCTCATACAGAGCATCAGACTCCAAGACAAGACATAAGGTCTGTTGGGGCCCTGCAGGTGGTCTTTTGCAAAGGAGTAACTGAGCCCAGTCCTCCAGGCACTGGAAATTCCAATTTTCCTGATTCTTCCCATCACACCAAGTGACCCACATGTGTACACACACCACACACACACACACACACACTCTCTCTCTCTCTCTCTCTCTCTCTCTCTCTCTAATGAACATGATAATGAAGACAGAATTTTTGTGAGCAAAAGGTCCTGCAGATGGGGCTCCTCTTGGCTGGGTGACCCAGACCTCCTTGTCCACAGTCAGCAGAAGTGACCCAGACGAATTACAGAATGAAAACACCCGTCTGGGATTGAGCCCAAGGACTGACTGTTTACCGGTTTAACAAGTCAAATGAGGAACTATTGGCCCCCATCAGAAACTCCCCCAAGCCTAAATCTGCCATAGCCCATCCCTCCTAGGAAGCCGAGCACCAGGCAGTCAGTATGAGGACAGTACACTGTCCAACCCTGGCTAAGCAGGAGGAAAACCATTACAAGCTCCAAAAGCAACATCTTGAGGAAGATGTTGGAAGCAGGCTGTCGAACCCTGGACTGAGCCCCAATCTGCTCAATCTTTGAGCCATCCCTGCTGGCTGAGAGACAGATAAGGGCCTGTAGGCCTGGGCCCTACGGGTGGCTCCTCCATGGACTCGCACTCAGACTAGTCTAAAAGGGCCTCTTTGTGGAGTAAGCTCCCCAGTCCCTGAGAGAAGCCACAAGCTGTCCTTACGTGTCAGAGCAGGGCTGCTTGGCTCGGAAGTGCCAAGGAGAACGTCTATAAGAGATGCAGCTGGACCAGAGTGATACTGTTTTAGGGCGATTAAAGCTCTGCCAACAGAGAATACGCACATTAGGAATTCAGCACAGACCAGACTTTCAAGGCCCAGCGTGTGCCCCATGCCCCCAGCCCCAGCTTCCACCATTCTGCCAGCTCTATGGGGGTCCCCTTCTCAGACCTGCGCTCATGGCCCTCCCTGGACCCCTTGCTCAGGGGCCAAGAAGCGACGCTGATAAAAACCCCAAATGACCAAAGCTATTTGCTTTTTTCTTCTCTTTTTTTTAACAAAACCTGGTTGATTTTGAAAAAAAAAAAAAAGCAAATGCTGTGGGGAGCAGGATGGATGGGAGGAGCAGCTCTCTTTTCTCAAAGAGACTTATCCCAGAGCTGCCAAAGGAGCTATCTGAGTATGTCACTGCTCTTCTCAAACACCTTTTGTGGTTCTGTAGGGTTCCAAGAGGCTACCCCCCCCACCCCCACCCCCACCCCCACCCCGCTAGCTCCAAATCAGCTTCCCCACAGCATTCCCCCACCTCTCCCTCCAACCCAAATCATCCTGCCAGCTGTGCCCAAATCCCCAAGAAAGCTTCCTGAGGGCAGGACCCGTCGCCTTGCCAGCAGAGTTCCTACCCAGCACCCAGCAGATGCTTCCCAACCACAAGTGCTTGTGGATGGATGGAGTCACTCATTTCTAACCGCCTCCTGTCAAACATCTTTAATTCAAACCCTTCCCCAGATCTCCCTCTAGACACAGTCCTATCTCAGGATCCAGCAATGCCCCAGAGAGATCTGGGCTGCTCCTTGGCCCCTATTGTGCTCTGCCACAGAGGACACAAGGTGCCATGTGTTGACCAGTGGCACCCACAGAGCTCTTGTCATCCATTGTCTCACTTGAGCCTCCCCACCACCCTGTGGAGGGCCNCCCCCACCCCGCTAGCTCCAAATCAGCTTCCCCACAGCATTCCCCCACCTCTCCCTCCAACCCAAATCATCCTGCCAGCTGTGCCCAAATCCCCAAGAAAGCTTCCTGAGGGCAGGACCCGTCGCCTTGCCAGCAGAGTTCCTACCCAGCACCCAGCAGATGCTTCCCAACCACAAGTGCTTGTGGATGGATGGAGTCACTCATTTCTAACCGCCTCCTGTCAAACATCTTTAATTCAAACCCTTCCCCAGATCTCCCTCTAGACACAGTCCTATCTCAGGATCCAGCAATGCCCCAGAGAGATCTGGGCTGCTCCTTGGCCCCTATTGTGCTCTGCCACAGAGGACACAAGGTGCCATGTGTTGACCAGTGGCACCCACAGAGCTCTTGTCATCCATTGTCTCACTTGAGCCTCCCCACCACCCTGTGGAGGGCCTACTGCCAGCCAGCTAGCCATGCTGGCCCAGGCTTAGATGGTCCCAGCCCAACTAATGGCTCTAATAGAACAGAGGCTCCCAAAGACCAAGGAGGGCTTCCCTATGTCCTTGTATCACCAAAGCCTCACACACAGTAGGCACTTAATGAGTGCCTGTGACATGACTACCTATAAGACATCCAGTCTGGGTGTCCCAGAGACATCTTAAACTCAACTCATCCAAACCCATCCTTCCTCCTAACTCCTCCATTTACAGGCCCCAACTTCCTAGCCTTTAAGTCTCCTTAACTCCTCCCCTCTCTTGCCCCCTACAATATCCCTCCCACCCATCCCAGGCCCCTGGATCTTGCCTCGACTGCTGAGGTAGTTTCCTCACTGCCCTCTCTGCCTCCTGTCTCTGACCAGGGCACCCCAACTCAGAGCCCCCCAGTAGCTCTCTATGTCCCCTCTGTCCCCCATCCAGTACAATCTTCCCTGGCTTTATCACTTAAAAGTCCTTCAGGACCCAGCCCCAACCCCCTTTGCCAGCATTAACTGGCAAAGGGCCAAACTAGCCCCCATATAAACATTCCCATCTCCATGCCTTTGCCCAAACTGTTTCCTAAACCTAGAACGTACACCCCATTCAACTCAAGAAAGAACTTCCAATTTCCTTCCAAGTTCACCTCAAAGGCAGCTTTCGACATGCAGTTGTCCATGATTGCCAGCCCTCTGTCCAGCTTCTGGGCCTCCCCATCACACTAGCTTGCATGTAATGTGGTCATGGTTTTGCACATCTCCCTAAATGTCCTCTCCCCTGGACAATGAAGGCTCTTGAAGCAAAGGGCAGGGACTGTGCCTTTGAGTCTCTGTAATCCCAGCTCTGGGCTAAGGGCCTGGAGAGGCACTCAATGTTGGCTGACTGAGTAAAGAGTCAGAGGTAGAATTTGAATCCAGGGCTCTGACTCTGGCTCTAAAACTACCCACCACACTCTGCTCCTGCCTGGAAGAGGAGGCTGTGAGTTCCTCCAGAGGCCCCGCCCTGCTCAATGACTGATCTAACCCAGGGTTACGTGGACTCCACACACCTCTGCTGGGGTCACCTCCAAGGCCTTACTTTTTGAGTCGCTTATAAGTGACATCGTTGGCTAGTCGGAGCAGTCGGTAAGAGCTGCTTGGGTCCAAGGCCAGGGAGCTCTCTGGGGATTCATCAAAGGCCACGGTCACGGATCTCTGCGTGATCCGGGTCAGAATGCCAGTGGCCAGCTGCTCGGTCTCAGCAGCACCTTCATACAGTCCCACTATGTCACCTGCAAAAACAGAACCACAAGATAATCTTTGGAATGCTTATTTTTAAATCCCTGGTCTTCCATCTAAGGATCAATACCATGTATTGGTCCCAAGGCAGGAGAGGAGCAAGGACCAGGCAGTGAGGGTTAAGTGACTTGCACGGTGTCGCACAGGTAGGAAGTATCTGAGGCCAGACTGGAACCCAGGATCTCCTATCTCGAGCCCTGGCTGTCTATCCACTGATTCATCTTGCTGCCCCCTCAATGCTCATTTCAAATCAATTATTCAGGGTCCACAAAGAACCAAGTCAACAAGTCAGAAGCATCAGGCTTTTTCAGTCCCAAACAATCCCATAAGCTGACAATCTCAGAGTGGGAAGGAGTGAGAAGTAGAGATCACTTTGCCCACTGTTTGCTTGTGGCAGGAAACCCTACTCTAGAACCTGGCTGACACACACCCATGGGATGCCTACTTGCTCTCCAGAACACACTCAGTGAGTCCAAATCTTGACTCAGACATTCTGGGTGTCCCTGATCCCTTCTCAGCCTCAGTTTCCTTAGATGTAATGAGATGACATTTACAAAGAAGCTCTTGGCACGGTGCTGAGCACACAACAAGCTCCATAGAAAGGTTCCCTTTGTGCCCAGGCTGGAGCCTGCCTTTCTAGACTCACTCAGTGTTCGCGTCCATCCCACACCCTAAGGACATTCCTCTATGCCCTATGGGCATTTATCCTGGATATTTCCCCTGCCAAGCATACCCACTCCTTGTTCTCTCAGAGCTGCTCGGTGGCATGCCTGCCACCCCCACTGCCAGCACCCTTCCTACCCTCCCACTGCCCAGGGTCTGTCTAGGCATCCACAGCAGGGCCAGCTTCCTCTCCTCCCTGAGCACAGACTTAGTAAATGGGCACTGACTGGATTCGTTCTGGTTCCATCCTGAGGTCTGCACCGGCCAAGCACCCACTTCCCCAGAGGACTGATGGCAGGGATGGTCAGGGGGCCGCCGAGATAAAAGCCCCAGGCCTGGGCCTCACTCCCAAGCTCCCAGCAGGCCCCACCGTTCTGCTACGACGCCCCACCCCCTTGGCGAACCCATCTCCCCACTGGGGTCCCCCGTACCGGGCCCGAAGCTGTTACAGGGCAGGGGGGCTCCGGGCTCTCCTGTTCTGGGTTCGAGGACGACGAGCAGCCGCCCATAGAGCCCCGTCCGCTGGCTCGCGACCCGCAGCTTCAGCAGGCAGACGCCGCGGCGCTGGAGCTCCTTCGGGGCAACGCTCTCCTGCCAGGTCCTGGGGGTACAAGAGGGCGCAGCTCACGGGGCGGGCCGTGTCGGGGGAGGTAAGGGAGAGAAGGGGGAGCAGCTGCTGAGCCCGGGAGAGAGCCTGTCCTAGCTGGTTCGAGCTGGGATCAACCCGCAGAGGGACCCAGCCCCGCCCCACAGGGAGCCCCTCCATGAAGAAAAGCTGCAGAGGGGGCGGGGCCTTTCCCGGGGCGCCTTCCAGTCCGTCGGTCCGTTGGCCGGACACCCCCCAGCTTCGGTGGACGGGACGGGAATTCTGATGGTGAGTGTCCTGACGGGCCAGGAGCTGGTCCACCGGCTGTCTACATCGTCTGTCCACACTGGCTGCCTACACGGACTGTCTCCCCGCCCTGCCTCTACCTCTTCTCCTGCAGCTCCGCCTCCCGCTCCAGCTCCAGCAGCTCCAACTGACGGCTCACGAAAGTTTCCACGGCCGCCATGACGCCGGCTCCGGCCCCGTACCGGAAAGCCCGCCCCTACCGGAAGTTCCTGTCCGCGATTGCTTCCGCCGGCCGCGGGGCGCCCCGGTAGTAGAAGTGGGGAAAAGATGGCTGCGGTGGCTGTGGCTCGGGCCGCCTTTGGGGCCCTGGTGGGGCGGCGGCTCCTCCCCGCCGGTCGCGGCCTTGGCGTCCCGACGACTCCTGGGGCAGCAGTGGCCGGCTTGGGGGCAAGTCCCGGAGCGGGTGAGAACAGTGCAGGGCCTCATTCAACCCCCGACCCGCCTTAGTTTCCCCCTCAGGTGAACGGTGGTGTCCACGCCGTGACCTTTGATTCCTTGAGCTTGGGCAGTGCCTCTCGAGCCCGGCATCCCTCAGTTTCTCTCTTTTGCCTTGGAGGCTCCTCCCGCGTGGAGGACCAACCCGCTCCTGAGCGCTTCCTGCCTCACGAAGGGAATGTGTGACCAGAGGGAGATGGGAGGTCGAGGGTGCGAATTTGGCCACTTCTTGGCTGTGAGAACCTGAGCGAGTCATTTACAACCACCCCCTTCCCCCATTGCCCATCCCTTACTAGGTAGAAGCGCGGTAAGGGCTGAGCAGTTGGAGGTAATCGTCCTTTTTCTCTTTCAGGGAATCTCCTGGTCTCCTTTCCCAGGCCCCGCCCCCAGAGCACGTCTGCCCAGGAAAGGTAACGTACTGGGCTCGGGCTGCCTCCGCTCTGCCCCTTGGGTCGGTCTGTGACAGCCTGAACCTAGCCTCAGGTGCTCAGAATTAGAGAATCCTCCCCAGGCCTTCATGGGTAATACATCTCCTTGGGCGTCCCAGGGAGTGGGGACGTGTGTTGTGCAGCCCCGGCTCTGCCTCCGAGACCTTGAAGGTCGCCCCATGCTCTGCACCAGCCAGTACTGCCTGGAGATGATGCCGTATGGGAAAACCAAGCCCAGTGTTTGCGAAAGTGAACAGCGCCGGTCCGTCCTGATTGCTAGGACCCGGGCTGGGGATTTAGTGGGTTCTGGGCCCTTTTGGGGGGGGGGGGGAGTAATGTTGTTGTTTTGAGGCTGCTGAGTTTGAGTGGCAGTAAGACATCCAGGTCAACATATCCCTCAAGCAGTAATGGGAGAGGAGGGGGTGAGAGGCAGGTTAGGGCTGGATAAATACATCTGGGAACTTTCTGCATGGAGATGGCCTTTGAAACAATAGTAGTTAATGAGCTCACCATGTGGAATGGTAGAGTGGGAGAAGAGGGCTCAGCACCGAGCATTGGGGGAGGACATGATGGGGACAAATATCCAGGAACAAAGGCAGAGGAGGAGAACCAGGAAGGAGAAACAGTTCCCTTTGTCAAAGAACTTGTTTTATCAGGAAAAACAACATGGTGGGTATCTATACCTATGTCTGTCTTGTCCTCATGTGTGTATAAAAACAGAAACTAGGCAGATACAGGACAAAATTGGGGAGAAGGCCCTAGGTGCACTGGGCATCAACCTAGACTTCCTAGACAATAAGGGTGCCTAACTTCTTCTCTGAGAATCCTGTTTTCAAATGAATAAAACAAAATGTGAGAGATTACAAAGGAGACCAATTGTGTTGAAGTAGTACCTGAATATTTTTTTTTAAACCCTCACCTTCCGTCTTGAAGTCAATACTGTGTATTGGCTCCAAGGCAGAAGAGTGGTCAGGGTAGGCATTGGGGGTCAAGTGACTTGCCCAGGGTCACACAGCCGGGAAGTGTCTGAGGCCAGATTTGAATCTAGGACCTCCCGTCTCTAGGCCTGGCTCTCAATCCACTGAGCTACCCAGCTGCCCCCCTGAGTATTTTTTTAAAAGCAAGTTCACTTATCCCAGGTACCCCCCAGTGTAAAATGATGATCTTGAACTGAGTCTTGAAGGACTGGGGATTCCCAAGGCATGGGAAATCCAGAGCAGAGACCAGGACACAAATAGTAACTGTATGAGGAACAGTAAGGAGGCAGCTTAGCTGGGCCCCATGAGCAAGCATGGGAGGAATATGAAGGGTGGAAAGAGCTTTAGATGCCAGACAGTTTCTAATTGATGTTTGTGGTGCTAGGGAGCCATAGAGGTTTTTTGGAATTAGGGAATGGTAAGCGAGGTCAGCACTGGGCTTGAGCAAACAGAACAGACTTAAGTCTCCTTGGGCCACCAGGTGGCCATCATCATCCTTGAACTGAAGACTAGGCATCTTGGGGCCCTTAAACCCTTGGCCACTGTAATAGCAATATTCCTAAGCTGTGCCTCCCTTTTCTTCTTCTGCTTGCATTGTCCTGAAGTTCAGTTGAAGGGACTTCAGGCTATTTGAACAAAGTCCTATGGGGCTCTTCTCCAACCAGCCAGTGGAGGACTTAGGAGATAAAGGTCACTGCTACCATCCTTGCCTTGTGCTCCCCTTAGGAAATAAAGACATTTCTCTCTATGGAAGCAGGTGGACACCAAAAGTCCCAGAATAGACAGATCCTAAGGGTGTGGGACGTCAGGAGGGGCTGTCCTCCAGAAATTAGTAGCAGCAGGGGCCATTGAGCCAGACCTGAGGATTCCCAGGGGCTACGGATTGGCTTAACTTAAAGTGGAATATTAGCTGTGCTTCCTTGGCAGTTTATTTCTTTTATGATATCTTGGCAGCAGAGATTACCAGTACTAGAAGAACATAGGAATGTTTCTAGGATGAAGGGAGCTTCCCACCACTAACCTCTGTCTCTGTCTATCTCCCCTTCCCTCTCTGTCTCTCCCTCCCCCACATCCCTCTCGGAGACATTTTCACATTTCTAATGAGTTCAGATCCACAACTCTGGCTCTGGGCAGTATAGCTCAACAAATGACTTCTTGCTAGGATGACCCAGTGCAGGGCTGGCCTTTTCTTCACATTTAGCCTCTAAAGTTGTGAATTTACCTTTGTATGTGCTTAATTTATCAAGGCAAGAATCCCTGGGAACCTCACGGTGCCAATGTCTTCCACAGGCTTCTTCCTAAGACATCATTGACTTCCCCTCCATGGCCTAAAATCATACTGCCAGATCCTGAGGAGGAGACCCAGCACCATCAAGGTAAATGTCTCCATGGTGGGCAGGCTCCAGATACCCAGATTGCCTCCACCACCCTTTCCACCTACACAAAGCTTTCTGATTTCTGGTCAGCACACAGTGGCAAAATGTCCTAATGCTTTGACTCCTTTCCACCAGAAAATACCCAAGTCTGGACTCACATTTTAATTGTAATCTATGTATTGGGATAGTCTATCCTCTGTCCACAGGAAAGAACCAGACCATTCTCAGGGTGAAAAAAATTGCATTGGACTTCTGGATAATAACATTTCTCACCAGAAATTGAGAAGTAAAAGATCCAGAATTATATGGATTAGAAAGAGCATCTAATTGAGAGAGTTTAGAAGTAAAGTAGAGTCCCAAGGGCAGCTGGGTGGCTCAATGGATAAAGCACCAGACCTGAAGACAGGAGTCGTGGGTACAAATCTGGCCTCAGATACTTCCTAGCCTGGGCGAGTTATTTAATCTCCATTACCTAACCCATATCACTCTTCTGCCTTGGAACCAGTACACAGTAGATTCTAAAAGGGAAGGTGAGAGATTAAAAAGAAAAAAAAAAAGGTAGGGTCCTTGCTTCATAGATCATTTTCAGCCAAGTCAGCAAGCATTTAAGCACCTACTATGTGCTATACCTGATGCTGGGATACAGTGAAAGGCAAAAACCATTCCCTGCTCCCAGGGAGCTCTGAATCTAACATGGGAAACAATAGACCCCTGTGGGCAGGATAAAAATCAGAGATGATCAGCAGAGGGAAGGCATTGGTCTTACAGAGGACCAAGATGGGTTTCTTCTAGAGGGGGTGAGATTTTATCAGAACTTGAAGGTGAGAAGGGAGAACATTGTATGTATGTATGTGTGTATGTATGTATGTATGTATGTATGTATGTATGTATGTAACTGGGGGGCAGGGGGATGACAGCTTTAGCCTCACTGACCTTTGGTTTCCTTGGTAATCCTGTGTATTTTGGTTTACACATTTGAAAATATTGAAAGGGTCAGTATGGCCCAAGAAGTCTATAGCACAGGGCAACTAGATGGCACAGTAGATAGTAGAGCTGTGTGACCCTGGGCAAGTCAATTAACCCCATTTGCCTAGATCTTGCTCATCTGTCTTAGAATTGTTACTAAGACAGAAGGCGAAGAGTTTTAAAGGAAAAAGAAAACATCTATGACACAAGAAAGATTAGGAAGCTCTGGTCTAAACCCACACCCTCCTTTTATTAATGAGCAGGTGACCTAGCTTAGACACTATAGCTTCCTGGTGACTGACCTTGGGTCAGAGGCCCTGGCCCTTGGGGCTTAATCCACTGCTTTCCTCCCCCAAGGAGGAGGAGCTGGTAGAGCTGTTGCCTTTAGTCCAAAAGATTAGATACTAGTGGGTGATACCAGGGTTAAAATAGCTGTTTTTAGTTCTGAACAACAAATCTTCAGCTGCAGATTTCTTGAGAATCATGAAGAAAGTTGTTTTGTCACAAGATCATATTTCATTTCAACAAAGTCTGGGCTTTCACCCATGTTTCTGAGTCTTCGATTTATCCTTCCAGCTAGTCTAAGCATCTCCCAACCACTAACTGCCCTGTCTGCCTGGTTGATTTGTGGCTGGGGTTCATTTACAGAAATGTTATTAAAATGATGAATGAGAGAGAGGAGGGATAAGCCTCCCTCTGTGTGCCATGCCCTTTCTACTAACATCATCTCATTGGATCACCATAACAACCCTTAGAGGAAGTTGCTGTGATTATCCCCATTTTACAGTTGAAAAACCTGAGGCAGATGGAGTGAAGTAATTTGCCCAGGCTCCCAGAACTAGTACGGTTCTGAGACTGGATTTGAATTCAAGGCCTCCTGACTCTAGACCTAGGGCTAGTACCATGGTACCCCCTAGTTGCCCTGTGATGCTGGTACAGTAGAAGTATATGAGGTTCAGGGGAAACCATTCCCATGGGCTAAGATTGATTATATGTTGTTGTTATTATATTATAGATTATTGTTTATTAGTTAGGCCAGCATCATAACCGATAAAGTGATCTAGATCTTCATGGTTGTCCCTCAAAAACCAGAGACAGCCTCAGCTGGGTCAGGCATTCCAATAAATAGATTTTTAAGAGATCATTATTCAATCTCTCCCTCAACCATCCTAAGACATCTTTAATTAGTGATAGCTAATTAAGAGATGGTCCATCCATCGAGCCCTCAGCCTTCCCTGGACTGACAAGTGGTTAGTCCTGTCCACAGGAAGACCCATCGTGTCCTTCACTTACTAACCAAATCCTGCTAGAAAGGAAGACATTCTTTGGAATTCCCAAGGGCAAAGAAAATACAAAAAGCAAACTAGATTGTGTTTCTGACCCAGATCCCAGACAGAGGAATATACCATAATTCCCCCTAAAATGAAGGAATTAATGCAGTATGTGAAAAAATAAATTCTCACAGATATTAGGGACATTTTAGAGGGGTTTATGTGAAATAATTAGACACCCAGCACTTTGGCCTTGTCTGCCTTTTTTGGAAAAAAAAGGGCCTCTGTGTGGCTTTGTGCCTGGAACACCAGGCTGGAGTCAGGAAGACTTCAGTTCAAATCCAGCCTTAGACACATGCTACCTCTGTGACCCTGGGTGAGTCACCTAACAAACCTGTTTGCTTCAGTTTCCTCATCTATAAAATGATCTAGAAAAGGAAATGGCAAACCACTCCAGTATCTCTCCCAAGAAAACCCCAAAGTTCAGCACAACTGAAAAACAACTTAGCAACAACACACTCCTCACTTGAGGCAGCTAGCTTAGTGGATTAAAGAATGAGAGGTCCTGGGTTCAAATCTGGCCTCAGACATTTCTAGCTCTGTGACCCTGAGCCAGTCACTTAACTCCCAACACCTCACCCTTACTACTCTTCTGTCTTAGAACCAGTATCTAAGACAGAAGGAGGTTAGTGCTGCCTGTTACCATCATTATTGTCGTCATTATTAAAGTCCTTGACTTAAACCCTGCCATGCCCCACAGTGCCCAGGCTATAACTGAGGCTTCGTGCCATGTTTGTTCATTGTTTCAGAGGTTCTCAGGCGGGTGAATGAGCTGATTGCCACTGGGCAGTATGGCCGGCTCTTCGCTGTGGTCCACTTTGCCAGTCGACAGTGGAAGGTGACCAATGGGGATCTGATTCTGATAGAGAACACTTTGGATGCCAAATGTGGAGAAAGAATCCGAATGGAGAAGGTGAGGTTGTGAGAAAGCACTCAGTTGAGGCAGGGCTTGTTTCTTCCCCATGCGGGATGCTATTTTACTAATAACAGGCATCTCCGCAGCCTCTTCACCACTGATAAAATCCCATCAGGTCCTGGCGCTAAAGCACCTGATGGGACCCAAGACTGGGTGGAAAGAACTTACCTTTCTGAGGCCCCATTGCTGTGGCTGGAGTAGGTCTAGGCTGTGTCTCCCCAGGACAGCTTCCCAGCAGGACTGCTGAGGGCACTAGCCTGGGGCATCTCCCATACCAACCCCTTTGGTTCAGTCCCCACAGTGTCCTCTTGAGTTTTCTCTCAACTATATGCCCCTGTTCCTTCTGTTTGCCCTCCCCTGGTATAATCTCATGACTCGCCACCATTCCGGTTCCCCTTCTCTGGGCACATTTAACTGTCTTCTTAACCCCCTTTCTCTGCGGATGAGTCAGTCCTTCCACTTTATGAGTATTGATTGAATAGAAATTTGCATTCAACCTTACCCAGTTTTATGTTGGATTCAGCCCAGCCAGGGTTGTAGCCCATTAAGGGTCCTTTTATCATCCTTCCAGCTCAGCCAGACATCCATGCTGTCATCCACCAGGGCCCTGAGAACAAGGGGGCCTCCCACAGACCCCTGGGAGCTCCACTGGAGTCTGGCCATGGAGCCAGTTCCCAACCTACCCCATTGCAAGATTGTCAGTAGGCCTCGCATGCCCCCCTCTTTTCCAAGAGAATAGGAGAGATTCGGTGGAGACGTTCCTAAAGTCAGAGTGAGCTTCACACCCCCAATCTGCCTGTCTCTCCCCCATATCTGCCCAGCTTTTCCCAAGACTATTGGGTTCTTCCCTGGAAACGCCCTCTAGGGGCTATAAAAGTCATTGTTTTCATCTTCCCCACCCCCCCCCCCCCCAAGTCTTTTCCAAGCCAAATACCCCCATTCTAGAACAAAGGTTGCCCTGCTCTGCCCCTTTCCACCTACACCATGATAAAATTCTGTCATCACCATATGCAACCCAGCAATCTCCCAGGAACCAAAATCAAGCTCTCTGCCCTCTTGTTTGCAGCTTCTTGCTTCCCATCTTTGAAAGGAGGGTTACATCTTTCCTTTCTTTAGTAGTCTTGTCTGCCTCTTCTTTCAGGACCCAAGAATGGGATTCATTTGGGCCTGGGGACTCAGATTCCATCATGGTCAGCTAGGGGTTCTCATACCCCTTCCCTGTTTATCTTGGGTATCAATCCCCAGTGAGCCATTTTTATTCTCTTTTCTAGCCCAAAGATCATTCTCCTTGGCAAAAAAAAATGAGCAAAATTGAAATTAAGCTGCTCCAACATCTCTTCATTGGCCACAATCATCCCCTCCACTCCAGGCTGCTTGGGGCGCCTTCCCTTTTTAAGTCACCCTATTTTCCCAAACTTAACTTTAAGAAAGCCCTTGTAATTGTCCTTGGCTTTCCTCATTCAGCTTTCATTTATTTATTCTGAGTTTTAGCATTCCTGATTAGAAAACCAGACCTCCATATTTTTATGCTGGCCTGTTTCCAGTCTTCACAATGTATCCCTTTTAAAGTCTAGCGGGGGGGGGGGGGGAAGCTGGGTGGCTCAGTGGATGGAGCCAGGCCTAGAGATGGGAGGTCTTAGGTTCAAATCTGGCCCCAGACATTTCCTAGCTGTGTGACCCTGGGCAAGTCACTTAACCCCCATTGCCTAGCCCTTACCACTCTTCTGCCTTGGAGCCATTGGCTCCAAGACAGAAGGTAAGGGTTTAAAAAATAAAATAAAGCCTAGCTTAGGTAGTGAAAGCCCAGGACACTCCTAGATGGCTTCCTCATAACAACTTCTTTTTCCCCAAAGACCTTCTTTCTTCTGAGCTTTCCTGTTTCTGTCAGGGCACCCTTCCAGGTGCCCATGTTTATACTTCAGTGACCTCTGAGGAACCAAAGCCTCGGTTCCTGACATCTCCACAGGAGAAGAGGCTCTTTGCTTTTTACCTGTCCTGTCCTTGTTGAAGGTGGTCAGCACTTCAGAGCCATATCCTGGGGGACTTCTCGCCCCTTCTCAGTGCTGGCTGGGAGGTCATCCTTGTCCTCTGGGGGCAGTCACACCGCCAGCCATAGCTTCATCAGTGCCCCTGGGAGTGAGCATGCTCTCACAGCCTCTCTGATTTCCTTAGCACTGAATTTCTTGATTCACATGTTCCTTTGAGAAAACCTTTTCTTCCTTTGTTTTCCAAGAGGTTGCAAATCATTTGAACCAGACAGAAGAGTAAAACTCTTCTTGGTTCTTATTGAGTTGTTTCAGTCGTATGACTTCATGACCCCATTTGAGGCTTTCCTGGTAGACACTAGAGTGGTTGCCATTTCCTTTTTTTTCCCCAAACACTTCTCTCTTAGAGTCAGTTCTAAGACAGAACAGTGGCTTGGGCTAGGTACCTGGGGTGAAGTGCCTTGCCCAGGTTCACGCAGCTAGGAAGTGCCTGGGGCTAGCTCTGAACCCAAGAAGATGAATCTTCCTGACTTCTATCCACTGCACCACCTAGTTGACAGTAACCCTGTTCCTTGCATTACAAAGATGTTTTTATTTGTTTGCACGCTTCTGTGTGTGTGCCTGTGCCCCCATATTTTAGAACAGCTCATTTCCATTATGGCGAAGCTTCAGGACACAGGACTTCTTAGTTATAAAAATGAAGCAGACCTTCCACTTGATCAGTGGTCTCTTTGGTGGGATCCCAGCTCATTAGTTTGTCCAGAAGGCCCCAGTGCCCTGGAGGCCTGCCTTCTCCTTTTTCCTACCTTGCAAAGGTACCAGGGAAGCCCTCTGTCTACCTGCCATCCCTCTTGGCACAGCCAGCCTGTCTTCTCTTCTTGGCATCCAATCCCATGATTTTTATGGATGGATTGGAGATACTTTGCTATAAATCTTTTCCGTTTTTCTTCTTTGTAATCTTCCTCTTGTTTTCATACTTAAACAAACCCCTAAAGATCCCTTGCTTTACATTTTATCATTCTTTAAATTGGTTTAATGCTCCACTGCTTTTCTTTAGTGAACAGCTAGGTGGCGCTGCAGTGGATAGAGCCCTGGGCTGGGAGTCAGGAAGACTCATCTTTGTGTTCAGATCTGGCTTCACACACTTACTAGGTGGTTAACTCTGGGCAAGTCACTTCACCCCGTTTGCCTCCGTTTCCTCATCTGTAAAGTGAGCTGGAGAAGGAAATGGCAAACCAGTCCAGGAGCTTTGCCAAGAAAACCCCAAATGGGGTCCTGAAGAGTCAGACACAACTCAGACCACCCAACACCAGACAGTCGACTTCATCAGATGAAACCGCACATAATCCTTCTTCGTAAGATTTTTACAGGCAAGTTTCTATTCTCTCTGTGTTTCTTTTTCAAAGTCAACTCCAAAATTCATTGAAAGGATAACTTCAGCAAAGTCGCAAGACATAATAAGCCCGTGTAAGTCATCAGCCTTTCCACGTATAACCAGCAAAATCCAGCACAGACGGCTAGAAAGAGAAATTCTACTTAAATTAACACCAGAATGCGTGAGATATTTTCGGAAACTACATATGAAAACATACAAAACCAGATCCAAATAATTGAAGAGGCATCCATTGCTTCTTGTTGGGTCGTGCCGATATAATAAAAATGGCAGTACTGCCTAAATTCATTTACTTTGGTATCATCCCTATCGATATACCAAAGGATTGCTCTGAAGCGTTTGAAAATAACAAAATTCTCCTGGAGGAACAAAAGGGCCTGGTTCTCAAGGGGAATCCTGAAAGCAAATGGGAAGGAAAACAGCCTGGCTAGCCCTGATATCACATATGGTACTGGTTGAAAAACAGCACCATCAGGAGCAGATTCCAAAGCACACACCAGGCCAAAGTTGACAGACAGCAGCGTGTCTGATAACCCCAGAGCCTTGTGCCTTGTGAGGTAAAGACCTGAGCTTTGGCCACCTCTGCTAGAAAAACGGGAAAGTTGTGGCAGAAAGGAGGTTTAGGCCAAGACACTACATCATGTTACCTTGATCAGAACAGCTGGTTCTGAGACATATATTAAAGAACTAGAGGAACTGGGAAGGAAGCGCCTTTAGCAACTCTGGATTCGGGGAATGGGGACAACTGAAGGAGGACAGGGAAGGGCACCGAAGATCAGATGAGTAACTTTGATGACAGAAAATTAATGGGTCTGCTGCACAAACAACGTTAATGTAGTTAAAATTAGAAAGGAAACAGTTGAAGGGTTGGGGGGGGAGGGGGGAGCTTTGCAACGAGTCTCTCTGATAAAGGTCTCACTGCCAAGACATTGATTCAAATATATAAGAATAATAGCCATTCCCTAAAAAGATAAATGGTCCAAGAATATGAGATGTCTGTTTTCAGAGGAAGAAACTCAAGCAATCAAAAACCATGCTTCAAATAACTATTGACTAGAGAAATGCAAATTAAAGCAACTTTTTTTAAGCCCATATTTTCCATTTTAGAATCGATATAAGTATCAGTTCCAAGGCAGAAGAGTGGTAAGGGCTAGGCAATGAGGGTATGTGACTTGCCTAAGGTCACACAGATCAGAAATGTCTAAAGCCAAATTTGAACCCAGAACCTTCCTTCTCTAAGCCTAGCTCTCAATCCACTGCCCTCTAGCTGTCCCCAAATTAAAGCAACTTTGAGATTCGGCCTCCCACTTCTCAGATTGATAGAGGTGATAAAAAAGGAAAATGACAGTTGTTGGAGGGGCTTTGGGAAAACAAGCCCATTTGTGCATTGTGGTACCCTGAATAGGTAACAGGCTTTCTGGAAATGCCTAGAATTTTGTCACTGCCCATCTTTGCCTCCTGACATCCTTCCAGGGTCCAAGAACAACCCACCTTCTGCAGGAAGTCTTTCATCATCCTCCTTTAATCCAGGGCCTTCCCTCTGATAGTGTCTCCAATGAATCCTGGCTCTGTAGCTGTTTGCAGGAGCTGTTTCTGCCTTTCATTGTATCCCCCAGGCTTAGCACAGTGTCTGGCACATAGTAGGTACTTAATAAATGCTTATTAACTTACCTATTCACTTTTTGACTCAGTGCTACTACCCCCTTCTCACACAGGCATGTGCCTGTAAATACATACGAACATGCATATGTGCCCTCCTTGGTAGTATTCTTTGGGGCTCATCATCCAGCATTTTGCAGTTCTTTACTCAAGAAAGGGCTGATGCCATAGCAGGACAAAGCTGCTGTGACATCGCCAGTCTTGGGAGAATCTTTTCTTTTTCCTCAGACTACATCTTGTCTTCTTTTTCTCTTCGTCCTCATTTCTCCCCCCTTTGCATTGAGGGCTTAACTGACCAGAGTGTGTTTGGGCTTGATTTGGTTATTAAAATGAGGAGAAGTTCCTTTTAAAAAGTTAGGTCTAAATCCTAGGCCTTTGACCAAGACTCAGACTGGCTTGTGAGGTCCAAATCATCCCTGAAGGGGTGGATCTCAGGGACAGATTTTCCTGGGCTGGCCCAGCCCTCTTGAGTTCATTGCCCTTCCACCATCTGCTGCAATGCAGACCTTCGGAGGAGATCGCTATCTGTCTCACACCATCAGGGCATTAAAAAGTGCATTTTTTACTGTAAAAGGACAAATTTGATGGTGAGCCAAGAGAATAGGTGCCCGGGGATTTCCCTTCCTTTTAAATGTATTTGTGTAAGATTTATTGCCGCTGCCTGTGCTTGTGAAGCGTTGCTATTCTGAAGGTGAGCCGCTGATGATTGAGTGTGTTCCCTTCCCACTTTTCCAGGTCTTGCTGGTTGGTGCTGACGACTTCACGTTAATCGGAAAGCCACTCCTCGGGTAATCTGCTCTTTATTTAGTAACCTTGCAGGGCTCGGGGGGCCGGGGCCCAATCACTGACTGAAGGGAAAGGTTTGTACATCTGTCCTCATCCATATACTCTGTCGCAGTCACTGCTGGTGATCTTGTATCAGTGCTGCCCCCAGCCCTTGATGCCCAGCCCCATCGTTACAGGCCCAGAGAGCTACCCAAGGTCAGAGTCCAGTCACTGGCCGTGGCAGGATTCACACCCACGTCTCTAATGGCCGGTCCTGTGCTGTGCTATGTGGACATGCCTTTGTCAGCAAACCCTCCAAACCCAAATTTGGGCAGGACCAGTGCAATCTTAACCAGGTTGTCTGCTGAGTGGGGATCATCTAGCCCCCACCTCGTAGGGTTGAATGCTGAGAGCTTTGCAAACATGCACAAATGCTAGCTGTCACCATCATCATCCTCGTTATTACTAAGAGAGAAATGTCATTTACTTACATCATAGACTAGATCTTGTCCGCGTAGAAGCCACAGTTATTGAGAAGACGGAGTCATGGCCAAGAATCTACATGAAGTTTAAGAGAAGGAAGAACTTCAGAAGAAAGAAAAGTAAGTTGGAAAAATTGGAGCCTGCTGCTGAGCTGGCCTGAGCTGGCCCCTGCTGCCACCAGTAGGTTCTGACTCGTGGGTTGATGGGACTGAACCTCTATCCCATGCACTTCATGCCTGATGGGGCCCAAAGGCCCAGCTCACTCCAGCCCTGTGTGGCACCAAGTGCGAGGATTGTTATTCTCACTTTACAAATGAAGGAATCGAGTCTTTGCTCTGGCCAGTAAGGGTCAAAGTCTGGTTTGAAACTCAGGTGCCCTGCACCCGAGCTGCCTCCCTAACAGAGGAGGTTGTGATGTCCCTCAGAGATACAGATGGGAAAGGGCCCCTCAGCCAGCCGTAATCTTCCTCCCTTAAGCCTTCTGAGTTTTACCCTCTCCCATCCCCCAAGATCAGGAAGCTCAGAGAGCAAAAGGAGGTCCCTGCCACATTCTCAGCTGGGCTCATTTTGTCGCCTGACCCTTTGTGCAAGTACTGGTCAAGATGTGGGGACGCCCTGTAGTGCATCTGTAACCTCAGAGAGGCTCTGAGCTCAGCCAGTGGGGCGGGGCCCCATGATATTCTCTTTCTTGGTGGATGGACCTTGAGCCACACATGCTTTCTGGTGGTCAGTGCTTTAGGCCCGTGGCAGCCCAAAGTAGGAGGACGTGATTGATGTCAGGTAAGGCCAGAATCAGTTGGCAATGGGTTGTCTCACCCACATCGGGTACAAGGCCTGGGCCCAGCACAAGGCTCCATCACCAAAGAAACTCTTGGTTGCAGATCAAGGAAGCTGCTATTTTTAAGGACCATTAGGAAATGCTTTTTTCTCACCTGGCCCTTAATGAAAATCAGATGACAGATAAGACTGATTTTCCTGTGTCCTGATTTGTCACAAAAGCACAGGCTCTCTTCTGGGCCCTCCTATACCATCTGTGATCTAATTACTTAATTCAAGGGAGAAGCAGTGTAGCCTGTCAGTCACTGTCCATCCTCCTGTCTTCCTCTCCTTGTATCCCATTGCCACACCCTTCAAGGGTGTTGTGCTAGGACTTGCATAACAGTTGAGCTGATTACAAGCCAACTTTGCAGCTGGCACATCTCTTTTTAATTATTATACAGAGCAGCAGTGTGTATTACTGACAGCAGCCCTCAGTGATCGAGGCCAAGAGTTCCATTCATTCTCCCTCCGGGGTCATGAAAACGATCTGGGGCTCTGACCTACGGAATGATCTTATCATCTTAGAATAGCTGAGATTCCTAATAGTAAGGATTGTAAATGCTGAAATCCTGTTTTCTATCTTTTTCAGTTCTTATAAGACCCCAAACTATCCTTCGGATAAACACAGTAGAGATTGCTCCGAGTTTGTCGTGATCTTTTGGCTGATACTTACCAAAGTGTGAAAATAAATCTTTTTTTAAACAAGGTCTAGTTTGATATATTCTTCATAATTATTTGTGAATTTTTAATGTCATATCTTTATAATTATTTCTACAGATTGATTCTGAATAATAGAATCTTTAATCCTAAAGTAATTTAAAATAGTCAAGAAATGGCCCAGGCCAGTTAGAAATCGGGCTCTCTGATGTGTCTGTGGACTTTGGGGCCATGTGACCAACAAGATGGGGCACTAGTCATCTTCTCTGATGTCCACAAGTTCTCAAACTTCACCAAAAAAGAGTTGATGCACCAAAGATAAAGCAGCTTCATTTGGCTCCGACACTTAAAATCCAAAGGGAGGTTTCCGACACCTAAATTCAAAGAGAGGTTTCACAACACACCAAGAATCAATGCTCGATGAACCTGCATTCATTCAGGACCCTCCCCCACCTTCCCTGTTAGCAGCAGGGAGGTGTCACTAGCAGGCACAAGGACACAGCACAGACTTATAGCAAAACCCACCCATGCCCAATCCATTCTCCCTCTTTCTAGTGCCATGGAGACTCCAGGGGCCATAACCCAGAGCATTAATGGGAAGGGGGTGGGTGGAAGTATAGTACAGCATTCCCCCTAAGCTAAGGGAAAGGGCTCAACATCTAGCTGGAGTCAGTCATCACTTGGAATAACCTTAAGCCAGTGAACCATGAATTATCCCAATATGGAAGGAAGCCAAGATACTTTGAGATTCAACTTTGAAGGAAACCCTCATCAAAGAGGAAGGAGTCAGAAAGTGAATGGGCAGAGAAAAGGCAGATTACCAAAGATCCCAGGAAAAAGAAAATTAAGAACTTGGACAAAAATATAAATCCAAAGGGAAAACATTAGCCAAAGAAAAAGTGATCTTCAGATTTAATAAACACATTTAGGCATCTGAACAAATGCTACAAAACAAAGGGAAATGACCCACCACTTGATGAGACAGACAGCGGACCCTTCAGAATGGGAGGAAAACAGACCCACTCACTGTTCCTAGGAGTTAAAAAAAAAAAAATGAGAATGAGAACCAAATCTATAGCCTGCACAGGAGAAATACGGATAGAATAAAAAATTAGAATCTGTAATGGCAAGTCCCAATGCCAAAGAAACACAAGAAATCAATGAATTGGGATTGCAACAGACACATGAGGGACAATCTAGGAGAAGAAAAAAGCGCTCGTCATGCACTAAAACATACTGACCTCAGGCAGGATATGGAGACCCAACCTGAGGATCCCAGGATTCTTAGAAGATGTAAGGGTTAAGAATTAAAGGTTGTACTAAATGTATAAAAATGTGGTCACCAAAAATATATTACTCAAGTCGGGATGACTTTTTAATGGTAGTTTATTTACAAAAGGAGAAAGAGTGAAAGTAAGGAAATGAGAGAGAGAGAGTAAATAATTACTCCAGAGGAACCAGACAGGGCTTCAGAGGCCCCAGCAAAGAGGGGCCCAGAGGAAAATTAAACAATGTTTCTAGCCACGAGGCCTCCTCCAAGACGAGGGACCTCTCCAAAGGCTAGTACCTCCAGAAAAGCCAGGAAAAGGAGTCAGCTTTTTTACTCACCCACGTGGTAGTTCAAAGGGAGAAATTCAAGAACAGTCACCAAATTTCCGTCTCAGTTCCATGAAGCAGATCCTTCACAAGCCTCCAACTCCACCTCTGAACTCTGAAAAACCCTCCACAGGAAGTTGCCACTGTTTTAAAAATGCTTCTTCGCATCACTTCCTGTGCATTCCTTCCACTTTACATGGACCAATTGTAGCTTTAGCTTTGCTTAGAACTGCCCAGGGGGCAGTCAGTCATTTCTGATTTGTCACCCACTATAGCACATGTGGGTCACAGACCTCCCCATTCTTAAGGATAAATGAGGTGTATACTCTTCTCGTGATTAAATCTAGAAGTGGTCAAGGAGAGAGTTAATCCCATCTTCACAAAGAGCACAGTAGGACAAAAAAAGTTAATATTGTAGGTTCCGGGTTAAGATGGCGGCAGAGTAAGAAGCAGCTCTTAACCTCTCCTGACCAAAACACACAAAACTCCTCAAGGGGACATAAAAACAAGTCCAGACAAACGGAGGAACCCCACAACAGGGCACAGCGTGGAAGGTACGTGGAATCGAGACAGTTCCAGGCTAAAAAGGGCTCTCACTCAATCGCGAGCTGAGCAACCGCCCCACCCCCACCCCCTCCACACTCACCTATAGCTCCGAACCCAGCTAAAAAGAAATAGAGCAAGTTTGGGGCACCCATCGAGTCATCGGCAGCTCCGGGACCTGTTCCTGAGAGCAGCAAGACTTAGGACCCCATTAAGTCAAGAACGCACGCGAAATCTGAGCGCGGGAGCAGAGAGTGGACGCTGGGCGCGCGCCCGCTGAGCAGAGGCGTGGGTGGAGGCAAACACAGCCAGGAACTAAAGCCTAAGTGGGGAACCAGTGCAGACGGGTATACGACTGTGGAAG
>NC_058135.1:292646106-292666699 GCF_016433145.1 Gracilinanus agilis | reverse complement strand
TTATATTATATTATATTATATTATATTATATTATATTATTTTATTTTATTTTATTTTATTTTATTTTATTTTATTTTATATTTATTAAAGACACTATTGCCTAACCCTTGCTATTGTTCTGTCTTAGAACCAATGCATAATATTGATGCTGAGACAGAAGATAAGATTTTTTTAAAAAAAGACAACGGTCTAAGATGATTCCAAAGGACTCGTGATGAAAAATGCTTCCCTCCTCCAGAGAAAGACCTGATGAACTCCGAATGCAGATGGAAGCAGACTTTTTCACTTTCTTTATTTTTCTCGTTTGTCCATTTGGGGCCTGTGCTTTCTTTTGCAACACGGCTTATATGGAAATAGTTTGTGCATGACTGCGCGTGTATAGTCTATATCAAATTTCTTGCCTTCTCAAGGAAGGGGGAAGGGAGAGGAGGAAAGCCTTTGGAGCTCGATGTTTTTTAATGTTAAATATTATTTTTACGTGGAATTAGGAAAAGTAAAATATAAACATTTTCCAAAAGAAACGTTCCGTGTATTATCATTTTGTTCCTAGCAACATGGATCTTGAGGTGGAGGGAAACTGAGGTCGTCTAACCCAACCTCATTTTGAACATAAGGAAACAGGCCAAGAGAGGGGAAGTAGCTTCCTTGGGGTCACTCGGGGGCACCTGGGGCTTCACTCTTTGGCCCTGAGTTTCCTCATCTGTAAAGCAGAATTCTGGTAGAGGTGGGAGGTTCAGAAGAACAAAGCAGACTAACAACAACAACAATAGCTGGCATTCAGATAGGACTTTTGGTTTTCAAAGCATTTTACCTATGTTAGCCCATTTAATCCTTATTTTTTTGTTTTATTTTTTTTTAAACCCTTGTACTTCGGTGTATTGTCTCATAGGTGGAAGATTGGTCAGGGTGGGCAATGGGGGTCAAGTGACTTGTCCAGGGTCACACATCTGGGAAGTGTCTGAGGCCAGATTTGAACCTAGGACCTCCCGTGTCTAGGCCTGACTCTCCATCCACTGAGCTACCCAGCTGCCCATTATTTAATCCTTATAAGAATCCTATGAGATAGGTGTTACTATTCCCATTTTGTAGATAAAAAACCGAGGCAAGCGGGAATCGTGGGAGGCGCCCATAGTCCCTGCCAATAGGGAGACTGAAACTGGTAGATTGTGACTGCAGAATTTCCCAGCCCACAGCGCCCAAGATCCTCCCAGAGAATAATTCCTCCCCTACTGCTCAGTTTGCCTGGAGATCAGGAAAGCAGGAGCCCAGGCTAGGAGAGAAAACATTTCATTAGCATCAGCGGATGGGCAGTTGCCAGGTGGCTAGCGAGGCCCTGATCCAAGACAGAAACACAGAGAGGGTTTTTGCCCAGCCTTAGGGCAGATGGCAGCAGCTCAGGCCCTTTCCGGATCCGGGAGGCCGCAGGATGGGGCTAGGATGCCGGGCGATGGGACGTCTGACTCCAGCGTCTCTCCGGAGTGTTTGTTTCGGTGGGATGTTAGTCTTGTCAGAAAAGCCTGGTAGGGCCCGAGATCTCTGAGGATACTGAAGACGTCCTTGGAGACAGAAATCAGTGAGCTCGCCCTGGCCCGCCAGCCGGAGGGTCCCGACTTCCCGGTGCCTCTCTTGCTTGGCCTCTACAGGTTCCCTTCTCCAGGGAGATGTCCACCTCCTTTGTGATTGCCTGAGTTCAGGAGTTCTGAGCTTCTACAGGGCAAAGTCAGACGTCTCCACAAAATGCAGCACCCATAGGAACCCCCAGGACACCTCCAGAGAGGTGAACTGGCCCAGGCTACGTTCTAAGTGCAGGACAGTTGAGGCAGCCCCGGATTTATTTATTTTTAAACCCTCACTTCCATCTTAGAATCAAGACTGTGTATTTATTCCAAGGCAGAAGGGCAGTAAGGGCTAGGTAATGGGGGTGAAGTGACTTGCCCAGGGTCATATAGCTAGGAAGTAACTGAAGTCACATCTGAACCTGGGACCTCCCATCTCTAGGCCTGGTGCTTTATCCACTAAGCCACCCAGCTGCCCCACAGCCCCCGATTTAGTGTCAAACCACCTGGGTTCAAACCCCAGGACTCTGCTGTATAAGTTGTTTAACCCTACAGGCCTCAGTTTCCCTCAAAATCCCAAGGTTAGACTATGTGATCTCTAAGGTCTGTGGAACTCTGCTATGCCCAGCTCTCCATGCGGAAGTGCCTTAGAAGTCAGCCTTGAGCCACCATCACAGACTAGGGGAGGCAGAGATTGCTGAAGACGGGGGCAGGGGAGATGTCTTAACTCCTGTACCGCACTGCATTGTGGCCTGGAGGGAGCCATTGGCCTGGGTCCAGGCAGGTCTCTGAATGGAGCCCGAAGTCCTTATCTCCAAATGAAGGCTGAGACCTCAATAATCACATCTGGGAGCAGCAGGGAAGAGCACCAGAGTCTGAATTCTGCCACTTGCCTGGAGCCCTTGGCACATCGCTCCATTTCTGTAATATGAAGGACTTTGCAATGGTCAGATGAGGAAACTGAGGCCAAGGGAGATGAAGGCACTTGCCCAACAGTCAGAGCTGGGGTTCCAATCTGGGTCCTCCAGCTTCAGATCCGTGGCTCCCCTCATCGTCTTCCCAACATCTTCTTTTTCCTGGGTCCAGTGTGGTACCCAGGAGGAAAACTGTAGATTCAAAATGGAAGGACTGACCTGTGTGGCCGGGGTCTTTGTTCTCCCATCTGTGGAAAGGAAGAGTGTGGGCCTGGCGATCCCTTCTCGTTCTAAGTCTACAACCCTGGGACTTCCCAATGGGACTTCCTCTACAAACGAGGTGTTTGGGCCTATGGACGCGGACGCCATGAGAGTCATGCCAGTCCTACCCCTTTGCTTTGGTCCACTTTAAACGTTTTCTCTTTCATTATAGACCTGACAAATAGCCTCAAGCATGAACATTTCCTGGAACAAAGAAAAAGGGAAGAGGAGGAATGCCAAGAAACCACGAATTTCTGTTTTCAAAGCATATATTCCATTTGCCCGTTAGTGCCAACAATGCCAGGCCTGTCCATGTCCCCTTCTGAACTTTCTTCTGTTCTCTTCAGGGTATTTTTTTTAAACCCTTAACTTCTGTGCATTGGCTCCTAGGTGGAAGAGTGGTAAGGGTGGGCCATGGGGGTCAAGTGACTTGCCCAGGGTCACACAGCTGGGAAGTATCTGAGGCCAGATTGGAGCCCAGGACCTCCCTTTTCTAGGCCTGACTCTCAATCCACTGAGCCACCCAGGGGCCCCCTCTTCCAGGATTTTTTAAAATTTTATTTTATTTTTATTTTTAAACCCTTAACTTCTGTGTATTGGCTCCTAGGTGGAAGAGTGGTCAGGGTGGGCAATGGGGGTCAAGTGACTTGCCCAGGGTCACCCAGCTGGGAAGTGTCTGAAGCCAGGTTTTCTTCAGGGTATTTCTAATGTTTCACTGATGCTTCTTTTTTCTTTTCTTTTGAGAGTATCATTATCTCCTCCCTCACCCCCATCCCCAAAAGGCCTTCCCTGGTAATCATTCGGGAGAGTAAAACAAAACAAATCCACCCTCTGGCCACACGTGAGGATGTCTGTCTCCTTCTGCTCCTCTCCTCCCCTGCCAGGCTGCCAAGAGATCAGAAGTGTGCATCATCCCCAGGCGTCTGGGGTCATGATTGATTGGGCCTGGGCAGTGTGGCAGTCATTAAAATCGTGTTCTTCCCATTCTGCCTGCTGGACCGTGCATCAGTCGGTGTAGAAAAGTCTTCCTGAGATTCTCTGAATCCTCTTCTTTTCTTCAGGGCTTCACTGAGCCGGAGGCGGTCAAGCATTCACAAGCCCAGGGAAGCCTGATAGGAGACGGCGCTGCGTCCCTCTCCCCCATGTGTCTATCCACATGCACCTGGACTCTTGGATCCAAACCCCACAGCAGGTGCCTGTCCTGCTTTTCTCTTCCCACAGGAGACTTCATGGCCAAACCTGCTCTGGGAATGTCCCAGAGTCTGAAGGTCTAACCACTCCCAGGAAGCACTGCTTCTGACCCAGAAACCTTCAGGAAACAATATGAATCTCGCCGGCCGGTATTCAACTCCTCTTCATAGGTTGGGCTCTCGGATCACGGGGCAGCCATGAATGTGGGTCCCTCCTCCGCCCACCTCTCTGAGATCCTCTCCCTGACCCTGTCACTTTCCACAATTTGGGGTCTTTTCTCCGTAATTCTGATGCCACCCAATTTGTTGCCCGTTGACAAGTGAGAATCCACAGTGTGTGTGTTGGCAAAATGAAGGCCACCAAGGAGGGACCTTTGGCACAAACTCATTATGGAATCAGGATTTGAGCTGTGGAGAGCCTCAGGGGCATCCTGCCCTCCCCGGGCACTCCGGGGCACAGAGAACACTGAGATCCTGGAGGTAATCCAGATTTCATCTGCCAAAAGCTTGTTTGCCTGACTTCTCCCCAATTAGATTGGGAGCTCCTTGAGGGCAGGGACTGCTTTTGCTTCTCTTTGTATTCTCAGAGCTTAAGTCAGTGCCTGGCACAGAGTAGGTGCCTAATGAATGCTTGTTGATTTGACTTCTCTAAGGTCACACAGAGAATCCTGGATCTAGAATGGAAAGGAACCTGAATTATCTAATCCAACCCCCTTACTTTACCGAGGCAGAAGTGGAGACCTAGAGAATCAAGTGACTTACCCAAGGTCACACAAGTAGGAAGTAGCAGAGCTGAATTCAAACCTAGGTCTTCTAACTCCCAAGTCCATAGAGCAATGAAAACGAAGTCAAAAATAAAGGAAGCTGGGGCAGCTGGGTCACTCAGTGGATTGAGAGTCAGGCCCAGAGACAGGAGGTCCTGGGTTCAAAGCCGGCCTCAGACACTTCCCAGCTGTGTGACCCTGGGCAAGTCACTTGACCCCCATGGCCCACCCTTACCACTCTTCCGCCAAAGATCCAATACACAGAAGTTAAGGGTTTAAAAAAATAAAAAAATTAAAAAAAAAAAAAGGAAGCCTTGTATAAAGTGACAAAGAAAGCAAACGAGAGACACACTGACTCTATGCTAAGACCACAAAATTGCCCAATTAGAATGGCTACGGTTGGTGCTGATGGGGCCAGGGAAGAGCCCCCAGAATTCCTTTCTTTTAGCAAATAATAAATAACGAAAGTGGACATCACAAGTTAAAAAAGAATAATAATAATTCTCCTCCATTCCCCGCACCCAGCCAGGCCCCCCGTGGATGAGGTCTCCAAGCTTCCTGCCACTTTGGTTTCCCAGAACTGAACGCCCCGGCTGGGGTCTGAATCCTGTCAAAATGGGACACAGTCCTCCGGGTACCTGTGAGCCCTAGAGCGTCCAGAGGAGACGCGGGGACACAGACACCTGTTAAAGGACTTGGGCCCCAACAGCCCCGCCATCTTGCTGCTTCTGCAACTCTCCTGCATGGAGACCAGCACACAAATCAGTGCTGCTCTTCCTGGGAAGAGTAAGTCAGCCCATTGGCTTCACCTTCCATTCCTCAGCCTCCATGGTCTTCCTCAGTTAAAATGGGCGTCCAGGAGGGCAGGGCCTGGCTTCCTTGCCAGCTCTTACCACCCTGGCCGCCACACAGGAAGTGCTGGGCACCTTTTTGACTCTTCACTCATTCCTTCACAAAGAAGAGATTTAGACAGGACACGACAGCCATCTCCCAGGCCTGGGGGAGCTGCCACCGAGAACACGAAGCAGCCTTGATCTACTTGGGTCCAAAGGGCAGAAATGGGAGCAAGAAAAACGGGAGAAGGGGATCTCCTAAAGAGGCAGGCTTTGGAACACTGACCAGTGATTCTGTCCAGTGTCCACTGCCCAGAGCAGAAGTCTCATCCTGGACAGTAGGCCAGGCAATTCTCATTTATTCATTTATTTTTTTTTAAACCCTTAACTTCTGTGTATTGGCTCCTTGGTGGAAGAGTGGTCAGGGTGGGCCATGGGGGTCAAGTGACTTGCCCAGGGTCACACAGCTGGGAAGTGTCTGAGGCCGACTTTGAACCCAGGACCTCCCGTCTCTAGGCCTGACTCTCACTCCACTGAGCTACCCAGCTGCCCCTATTCATTTATTTTTAAACCCTTACCTTCTGTCTTAGAATCCCTACTAAGGATCAGTTCCAAGGCAGAAGAGCTAGACAATGGGAGTTAAGTGACTTGCCCAGGGTCACCTGGCTGGGAAGTATCTGAAGTCAAATTCAAACCCAGGACCTCCCATCTCCAGGCCTGGCTCTCTATTCGCTGTGCCACCCAGCTGATCCCATTTTAAGAAAAAAAAACCCTTACTTTCTGTCTTAGTAACAACTCTAAGACAGAAGGGCAAGGGCTAGGCAAACAGGGTGATGTGACTTGCTCAGGGTCACACAGCTGGGAAGCCAGTTATGAACTCAGGTCCTCCCAGCCCCAGGCCCGGGGCTCTCTGCTCTGTGCCACCCGGCTGTCCTGGCAGTTCTCACTCAGGAGAATCTGCTCGCTTCCACGTTGAGCCAGGCTGCCTGACCTGAAGCACAAGTGCCAGTGACACAAGTTGGATCGGAACCAAATCAGATATCTTAGCCTTAAGTCAGTGTCTGCCTTGATCGCCCTAACAATGGATGATGTAAGACAGCGCCAGCTGGGGACGGGCACTCTCTGGGCCAGCTTCAGCCAGTGCCCGTCCACTTTAATGGGTCACCAATGAAGCAGCCGCCCCTTCCCACTCTGAGCCCACTGGAGCCTGGCTCCGGTTCCCTGGACCGAGTTAAGGCTGACTAGTGCCCGGCCCAGCCTCCTCATTACTCATCGCTGCTCGTGAGCCCATAAACAAGAGAGACGCGGTCCAGATCAAAAGAGCCGTCCAGGGCCGAATCTGCCTTTGTGCTGGCCCCGACCAAGACTTCCTGGAGGACGCGGATGAGAGCAGGCAGAAGGGAGGAGGGAGGGCCTGGGAACGGGGAAGGAGCCAGGAGACAACCTAAAGCACGGAGGTGGGCCTGGGGAGGAGAGCGCCTGCCAGGCTCCTGGCCTCCAAGGAGCCCAGCTGAGAGACCAAGGCCGGCCCACTGAGGCAGCTGACTTCGGCTGGAGGCCCTGATGGCCCTGGGATCCAGGATCTCCCCAGAGAGGAGGCGGCTAAGGCCACGCATTTGTTCTTAATCTCAGGGAATTTCCAGAAGTGGGTTTAGACGATTCCCTCTGAAGAGAACCTTCCTAATGGCGAGGGCTGCCCCAAAAGAGATTCGGTGGCCTCCGGTGGTCACGGGCTCCCCATCCCTGGAGCAGACCTGGCTGCCCACTCTTCTGGCAGGTTGGGGAGGAGGTTCCTGCTAGGCATGGGCTCGGGTCTCCCTTCCAGCTGTGACTCTGTAAGAAATAGTCCCCTCTAGGACCCAGCCTGCAAGTAAAGAACCTTTCCTGCTTTAGCTGGAGGGGCCTCGAAGGACAGGATCACAGTCCAGACTTGGGGCTGTGCTCTGGCCTCAAAGCCTTGTCAGCTGGGTCCGAGGGGGTCTGTAGTGCACTGGCTTCGACAGGGAAGAGCCAGTATCCCCTCCACTCTGCAAGGTGGGGCCTTGGAGAGGGATGAGGTCAGAGAAGACCTCCAAGGTCTCCATTCAGCCCCGGAAAGGACGGGCTCGCTCCTCTCTGGCCCCTGGAGGGGGCCGGCAGGCCCCCTTCTGATCTGTTCCAGCTTTGTTTCTTCTGGCCCTCACGCCTGTTTAGTGTCAAAACATACCAGGTCTCAAACGTTCCTGGCACAAAGTCCACTCGGGTGGGATCCCAAAACATGCTGACATCCCCACCTTTTCAGAAAGAGGAGGGAAGGAGGGAGGGAGGGAGGGAGGGAGGGAGGCCCGCTTGGGGCATGGACAGGCATGGGCACAGGGACCTTCATCCGTGATGCCAAGATTTTAAAATCACTTATAAACATTATCAGCTGAAGGAAGGCTAGGTGGATCAATGGGTAGAGATCCAGCCTTGTAGGCAGGGGGTCCTGGGTTCAAATCTGACCTCAGACACTTCCTAGCTGTATGACCTTCAGATTTTCCTGACTCCAAGGCTCTCACTCTATCTGGGGCACAACCTAGCTTGTTGATTGATTTAGGGACCCATCTGCTAATTTCACTTTCTAAAGAGCTAATTAACTAGGGTGGGCTGGGGACAGCCAGGTAGCTCATTGGATAGAGAGCCAGACCTAGAGATCAGAGGTTCTGGGTTCAAATTTGGCCTTCGACACTTCCTAGCTGTGTGACCCTGGACAAGTCACTTAACCCCCATTGCCTAGCCCCTTATGGCTCTTCTGCCTTGGAACCAAACGGTGTTGACTCTAAGATGGAAGGTGAGGGTTAAAAAAAGGAACAGGTGAATAACCATCAGTGGCAATAATGACACATAATGAGTGGAACTAGATACACGAACCTCAAGGGATTTAGGGTTTGATAAAGAGAGAAATACTCTATCCACATCCATAAACTAAACATCATAACAAGAACCTCCCGTTTGTTCTCTCATCCATCCACCTACTTAGGAGCTTTCCCCATTGCTCTTTATGCATTGATGACAAACAATCAATAAGCTTTGGGACTATTTACTTGGTGATGGATCAAGTGTGGGGGAGACAGAGGCCAAGAATCTGGCCATTTCTTCTCTCAGGGAGCTCACATTCCCCACAGAAGGAAAATAGCCCTTCAGGGATCCCTCTCCCAGTCCCTATTCACACACACATACACACACAATCTCGCTCCTCAAAGGGTTCTATTTATCCTGAAGAGCAGTGGGGGAGGGGGTTCTAGCACTATCACTCATAATCCTCCATCCACAATGTTCCCCATCAATGATCAATTAGCTAGTCAGAGTTAATTAGCTTTTTTTTCTTTTAATAAACCCTTACTTTCTATCTTAGAAGCAATACTGTATATTGGTTCCAAGGCAGAAGAGCAGTAAGAGCTGGGCAATGGGAGTTAAGTGACTTGTCCAGGGTCATACAGCTAAGAGGTAGTTAAGATCAGATTGAAATGAAGGAACTCCCATTTCTAGGTCTGGCTCTCTATCCATTGAGCCACAGACTACCCCTGAGTTAATTAGCTTTTTTAGAAAGTGAAACTAGCAGTTGAATCCCTAAATCAACCCAAAAGCTAGGCTGCACATCCTATAGAGTGAGAGCCTTGGAGTCAGGAAGATATGAGTCAAAATCCAGCCTCAGACACTCATTGGTGGTGTGACCCTGGGCAAGTCACTTAACCTCTGTCTGCCTCAGTTTCTTCACCTTTAACATGGGGGTAGCACTTCCCTCTGAGAGGTGTTGTGAGGATAGTGAGATATCTCTAAAGTGCTTCACAAACCTTATAAGGCTATCAAAACATTTGTATTGATTTCTTTTTTCTCCATAGCCTTCATCTTTCACGGCTCTTCCTTCTCCCATCCCACTCAGAAAACCTTCCCTCCTAACAAAGAGTGATCCAGAAAGGGGAGAGAGTCATTTAGCGAAAAGACCAACACAGCAACCGATTCTGCTGACATTTACAGGATTCCACACCCATAGTTCCCAGCCTCTTAAGGAGAGGCCCATTTACTCCTTTCTTCTGCCGGTCATATTATAATTATTAACTAAAGGGGGTCACAGTGGAATTGTGTGTTGGCTATAGGAGGGGGAGAGGGAGGAGGGGAGGGGAAGAACAGGAATCATGGAACCATGGACAAATGTTCTTAATTAATCAATAATCAAATAATAAAAAAGCCTTCCTTCTAAAAATAAAAAATAAAGAAGGCCACCCATCAAGAACGGAGGACGGTACCTCATGCGTCTCAGGTTTCATCAGTCAATCCCGACTATTCCCCAGGCAGGCACAAAGGGTCCCGAGGCCCAAGCCAGACCCCAAAGGAGCACCCCTCTAGCTGGGGAGAAAATAACACATATTCCTATAGATAACTAATTAACTAACTAATGTAAGGCTGCCCTGTCTTATCCTGCTGATGGAAGGGGCTAGGTCCCAGCATTCCCTACAAGCGGAAGGAACCCCCAAGTCCCAGTTGCCCCACTCCCCTAAAGGCCAGCTGCCCAGGTTTCTCTTTGGGAGCAGTTCTCAGGTTCAGTTGTCTCTCGGTTCTCCTGATAACATCAGAGCAAAAGCTTTGCCAGTGAAGAGCTAATCTGGATTTAGTTCACTAATCTCTCTTTTAACCCGGAAATTTCTCCAGGCAGGGTTGCCCCCCGGGGTACCCAGAAAAAGATGGCAGTTGAACTGGAGAAGGATTGTCAAGGTACACAAGGAATATGCAAAACCTCCCCCAGGAATCTGGGAATGGGACTTCCTGGTGCTGTTTATATCATTGGTGCGGCTCAGTCCAAGGTCCCCTTTCTGTCCATGGCAAATACCCAAATTCTAAAATCCACTCATTAACCAGCTTCAGCTACTGACGCAGAAGTTTTGTTCTTGGGAATCGGGGGAAAGCCCTCCTGTGCCATTTCCTTGACAAGATTAATACCTTTGAACCTAACATCACAGCCTACCCAGGAGAACTGCCCATTTGTGAGGCTTTCTGTATCTTGAACCGGCTTTTCTCCGAATACACCCATTTTTTCCCAACTGTAGAAAATACATAGAAAAGGGGGTCCATTTTTTTTCTTAATTTCTATAAAGCTTGTTTCCTACCTTCTTGTTAGCCATCCCATCTTCAGGTAGATTGGCTGGTCTCCAAAGGTTAAAAAACCACCATATTTCCCCTGGGAACTTGCCATATAGAGGATATCACAGATAGGAAGGAAACTTTAGTAGAAGTCGCCTTGCTTGTCTTCAGTGAGCTTCCAGCAGGGAGTTGTTGAACTCCATGGCAAGTCGTGAGGGAAACTGACCAAATATACAAAGCTGACTGGGGGTACAGGGAGGGAACCTGATTCTATCAAGAGCAATACCTTTGTTGGATGGCTTTTTTTTTTTTAAGGGAAAGTATCAGGAGGCAAGATGTTATTGATGAAGCCAAGTTCAAATCATTCAATTTAGTAAAGATTTATTGAGTACCTACTGTGTGCAAGACATGACACAAGGATAAACATACACATACACACACACACATACACACACACACACACACACACACACACACACACACACACACACATACACAACCAGCCCGGTATTCTGTCCTTGAGTAGCTCCTAAGTAGAGTCTGTTCAACCTGATGCAAAGAATTCCAGAAAACTGAAAAAACATGTCTTTCTTCTCTGCTAATAAGCAACAGACTGCAAGGACAGAATGTTACATCTTTCAGGAGAAGTGGATCTATTGGGCAATTTTACCTCCTTTCAAGTCACTAATGCTTGTGGGGTTTCAATTTCCTCATCTGTAAAAGGAGAGGGTTGAACTTGATGGTCTCCGTGGAAGAAACACACAGTTCTTGGTGTTGGGGACATAAATCTTCCAGAAACAACTTTCTCAATTCTCTCATTCTGAGCATCTCAGTGTAGAGAGAGAGAAAACCCAGGGCCAAAGCTCCACCCTGCCTGGCCCAAGTCATTTTCTAGTTTCAATCTCTAGGATTTAAGAACAAAAACCAAAACTCCAGAGCCCAGATTGAGCAAAGGCTCTGAGTTCAGGTGACAGATTTTGAATCATTATCGAAACAACAGTAACTCAACTGCTGACAAACTGCCGGAGAATTATTTCCCTGAAACTATTCAAGCCAATCAAGGGAGGCCACATAATGGAGGATGTAGGTAATGGAAAAAATATCACAGAATTGTATTTAAGGGGGGGGGGGGGATAGGCTATCCCACAGACACCTTGCTGCATCATGGGTGGAGCTGTGAACTGATCCAACCATTCTGGAACACCACATGAACTCTGGAGAAAAAAGTGACTAAAATGTTCATACTCAGTGACCCTGACTGGGTCCCACTACAGAGCATATACCCCAAGGAGTCAGCTCTCTCTTTCTACCCTCAGGCCCTCAACATCTCCAGCTTTTGGGACCAAAATTTGTCTTCAAGAATGGATAAAAGAGGGGCAGCTGGGTAGCTCAGTGGATTGGGAGTTAGGCCTAGAGACGGGAGGTCCTGGGTTTGTGACAGGCTTCCTGGCTGTGTGACCCTGGCCAAGTCACTTGACCCCCATTATCCACCCTTACCACTCTTCCGCCTAGGAGCCAATGCACAGAAGTTAAGGGTTTAAAAAAAAAAAAAGAATCGATAAAAGACAGTGGAAATGGCCCTGACTCCAGGGAAGAAAGATCTGGGTTCAAATCCTATCTCTGGTACTTACAAACTGTGTGACCTTGAACAAGACACCTCATTGCCCTAGGCTTCAGATGCCCCCTCTGTCAAAACACAGAGTTGGCCCAGCTGCTGGGCCCTCTTAGCTCTTGGGTTTAGGCTCCCCTGACATTTAGGTTAAGACATAAATGGTTCCTTGAAGTGGGACCCAGGAGTGGAACCCAGGAGTCCAACCTCCAGCCTCAGGTAGCCCCTCTGAGGCCTCCCCTGTGGACCCATATCTTATTCCAGCACAGGGGCTGAGAGCTGGAAGAGCCTCAGAGGCACAATTAGTAGCTCGTGACTCTGGGCAGATTGGCTAACCTTCTGAACCTCAGTTTCCTCATCTGTAAAAAGGAGGAAACCAATAGTAGTCACTATCCTGGGGCTACTGTGAGTATCAAGTGTTTCCAGTTCTGGTTAACGCCAGCTATTGTTACTAATAACTCCAATGAGCCATCAAGCAGGCCTTGGGGAAGGAGAGCCCAGGAAGTGTGCTCCTTCCCAGAGAGGATTTCAGTGGGGTCAGACAACTGCACTGACAACTGTTTGATTGCAGGCTCAAAGGCCGGCTCCTGCCCCAGAGTCTGGCCCTCAGCCTGGTTGGGGCTGTGCTGAGAAGGCAGGCCGGGGGAAGTCCTGGAGGGAGAGGAGGGTACAACAGTTATCGCCCCCAAGTCAGGTCACTGCCCATCCTCTGCTAGTGAAGGCTCTGCCTCATGCCAATCTACAAACACGGACTTACCTACAGATGCCGCTTTTCCCATTCCCTGGAAACCATAATGCAACAGCATGACAAAAACACCCCCAAATAGACCCAACTGTTCATCCATACAAAGTTTGTGCCAAGTTCAAAACTGGCCTCAGGCACTTCCTAGCTGTGTGACCCTGGGTAAGTCACTTGACCCCAATTGCCTAATCCTTACTGCTCTTCTGCCTTAGAATGGATCAATTCTAAGACAAAAGGTAAGGTTAAGAAAAAAAAGCTTGTGCCAACCTTGAAAATCCAGATTTCCAAGAGGGCACAGTAATGCCAGAGCCCCTCTGGGGGGCTTCCAAAGAGCTTTTGGGTGATCCTGCAGAACTTTGACCATCCATTAATGCTCCCCAGTCAGGACTCCTGGGAATCTCAGAAGAGGGCATGCCATGCCAAGGAAGCTTGTGTGCCAACTCCTTGCGATTGAAGATCATCCTGAGACCTCTTCTGACTGAGATACCAAGTCCCTGTGCTGCCAAGTACCCAGGAGCAGCCACTCCAATCGTATGGAAAAAAGCAGTGAGGGGGGCTTTGGGTAGTTGTCATCCTTCTGAAAGCATTATTCCTGGCAGAAAAAATACTGGTTAGGGGGCAGCTGAGTAGCTCAGTGGATGGAGAGCCAGGCCTAGAGATGGGAGGTCCTGGGTTCAAATCTGGCCTCAGACACTTCCCAGCTGTGTGACCCTGGGCAAGTCACTTAACCCCTATTGCCTAGCCCTGACCACTCTTCTGCCTTGGAACCAACACATTTTGATTCTAAGGGTAAAGATAAGAGGTTTTTTGTTTTTATTGTTAAAGGAAAATCCTGGTTAGCAACCAGAGACTTGGAAGCACATTGTTTTTTTGGAGAGGCTGGAGAGTGTAATGGCTAGAGACTCAACTTGGAATCTAGAAGACGTGGATTCGAATCCCAGGTCCAGCGTTTAGGAACTCCCATAACTTCTCAGAGCCCAAGCAGTCCTTTAGCAGTCCTTTATACATAACAGCCATCGCCTGCAATGATGAAATCACGGGCCCTTGACGTTGCCCAGTGATTTGTTCCAAGAGCCTGATTGATTCTTGTTGTCGGGCCTATTGGGAGATCAAAGCCACCCAGGTGGGCTATCAGGCTGGCCATCTCTGCTCAGAAGTCTTCGGTGCCTCCCTGAGAGGCCATTTCATTCTCTCTCTCCCCCCCCAGATTGCACCTCCTCTTCTCCCCTCCCACCTGTCCCGGCCTATAAATAGCCTAACCCTCATTTCAGGTTCAGCTCCGTCATTCATTATCTTCTTCCCCAAAGCTTCTCTGGTAGCCCTCCTGTCTAATCCACTGAGAAAGCCGGCCATTTTGGCCCTGAGCTCCCCTCTCCGGTGCCTGTCCTTGTCTCCACGGCCCTCTCCAAGTTCAGCCTCTCATCGCCTCACGCCTATCGCCACAGCCTTCCAGCGGGTCTCTCCACCTGAAGTCCTCTTGAATCCGGTCCAGCCACCACTCAGCAGTCGAGGCCACTTTCCCCAAAGAACAGGGTCTCGCCATGTCACTTCCTACTCATGGAGGCTCGGAGGCTCTCTCACCTCCAACGTCAATGACAGAACCCTCTATTAGACCCGTGAGCCCTTCCTGCCTCTCTGCCTCGCACCTGACTCATCTCCACGTCCTCTGCCATCCAGCTACCCTGGGATCCTGGCTTGAGGAGTCTCCAGTTCCTACCTCCCTGCCTTTGTACTAATTGCCCTCCTTGTGCCTTTTTGGCCTCTACTGCCATTCCCCTGGCTTGCTTCAAGAACCAGCCGATAGCCTCTCTTCTTCTTCTTTTTTTTTTTTTAAACCCTTAACTTCTGTGCATTGGCTCCTAGGTGGAAGAGTGGTAAGGATGGGCCATGGGGGTCAAGTGACTTGCCCAGGGTCACCCAGCTGGGAAGTGTCTGAGGCCGGATTTGAACCCAGGACCTCCCGCCTCTAGGCCTGGCTCTCCATCCACTGAGCTACCCAGCTGCCCCTTAGCCTCTCTTCTGAAAGAGGACATTTCGGATCCCCTTAGCTACCAGAGATTTCCCTCGGAGGTTACCTCTATTAACTATCTAGACCAACGGTCGGCAACCTTTTTGGCCGAGAGAGAGCCCTGCGGAAGGAGGAGGATGGAGGCAGAAGGCGCTAGAATACAGGGTGGGGGCTGAAGGGCCCCCTGGGGCACATCCTAGGGCTCTGCCGGGAATGGCCGGTCAGGAGGTGGAGCCAGATATGGCTTGAGAGCCATACATTGCTGACCGCTGGGCTAGACCTTGCCCATCCCTCGTCTTCTTCCTGTCTGGTTCCCCCATTAGACTGGAAGCTCATTAAGGGTAAGCTGGGTTTCTCCCCTTCTGTGGTGTGCCCAGCACTTTGCCTTGCAGGAGTAAAGAAGAAATACTTGTTGGCTGAAAGACTGACCCCACCCCCACCCCGTCACCCGCCCCCTAACGCTGCCCACGTTCTGTGTCCGTGTAATATCCCTCAGAAGAGGGCAAGGCCAGGTATCTCTGCAGCCCTTCATCCTGGCAATTCCCAGCAGCACACAGTAGACATTTCATAAATGCTTATTCGCTCAAACAAGTGCTTCGCCCCTGGGGATGCGGCTCATAAATACGGTGGTGTTAGGATGAGGAGGAAGATGATGATCCTCCCATTCTACAGAGCAGGAAACTGGCGCTCAGAGGCATCACATGCCCAAAGTGCCAGAGTTTAAATGTATCTAAGCCGGGACTTGAACCCAGGCTGCCCACCTCGCAGTCTAGCCCCCTCTCTGCTACTCTGGGCTGCCAGGCAAGGAAAGAAATGAATTCTAGCTGGGAGGGTACCGGCTGCTCGGGCTCCTCCGTTTTAAAGAAGTCAGCTGATGATTCACTGATCAGGAGTCAGCAGCGCTTCTTGGAAAATCTGCTGTGTATAAGGCATGAAGGAAGGGGCTGCGTGGTGGATACTGGAGAGGATGTGAGTTGGGAACCGCCTGCCTTTTGGCAGGATCATGTGTGTGACCAATGGCCAACCGAGTGTCTCTTACATGGAACCTGAGGCCATACTGTTGTGTGCAGATGCAAAGCATGGAATCCTTGCAAAGCATGGCTACCCCTGTACCTTTGCAAGGATTCCATGCTTTGCATCTGCACACAACAATACATCTAAAGATTCTTTTACTAAAGTTGTATAATATATTGCACCTTGCATAGAAAGAATTGCAATTTGGGAATGTAAGAAGGGAAAATATATATATATATATATATATATACATATATATATATATATATTTTTTTTTCAGAAAATGCAAACATGAAGTTGCTGTACTAAGGGAAATGAAAGTATTGAGGGGGGAGATAAAAATATAGATATGCTACTATCGAGATTTAGCTATGTTCCCTTTGAACTGTTATCTCTCATGGAAAGAATTAACAAGACAGTGATTTGTTTTCTGGACCAAAGGTTAAGAATGATATTGAGAGGACTGACAAGTCAATCAAAAAAATTGGTGATGAGTCTGTTGCAAATGTCTATGTTTGAAAAAATCCTATGAGAAAAAAGGGAATTACAGATACTTGAAAGGGCTATTCAGGTAGCTGGAAAATAACACTAAGAAAAAATTGCTGTTTTATTATACAGTGCTAGTATACTGTAGCTATTCTTTTATGTGATTGTGTGGAAAGGGAGGTTATTGAAAGCATTTAAGATGGTGAAAGTAAAAGAAAAAAATAAGACAAAAAAAATATCCAAAGGACTGAATATTGGACCAAATCTAACACAACAGAATTTAATAGAGATAAATGTATTGTCTCACATTTAGGGTTTTTTAAAAAGCAACATTTCAAGTACAACATGGAAGAGCTACAACTGTATATTCATACAACAAAAAATTCCCTGGAGATTTTAGTGACCTGAAAGGTCAGTACAAGTCAACAGTGCATGAAATCGTGAAGCATGTTGTCCAGGACTAGAAAAGTGATAGATAATACCAGATCAAATCTGGAATCTTGTGTTTAGTTCTGGGTATCATATTTTGGTGAAAGCACTGATAAATCGGGGAGTATCCGAGCAGGGCAACCAGATGAGGAAGAGTATCAAAAGCACACTATATAAAAATTTCTTGAAGGAACTGGGGATAGTTAGCCTAAAGAAGAAAAGATTTAGGGGGGACTCATTATAGCTGTTGTTAAAAATCATGTAGCCATCATGGGGGATAGAGTGTGGGAAATGGAGTCAGAAAGACCTGAATTCAAATTATGCCCTGGGCACTTCTTTCCTATGTGATCCCTGGCAAATCACTTAATTTTTTTTTATCATTAGTTTTACAGGGAATTGAGAGGATCAAATGAAAAAGCATTTTTCAAATTTTAAAGCTCTCTATAAATATTAGCTGTTACTTTTGCTACTGTTGTTTGCTATTATTAATATAAAGACTATAAAGTAAAAAGATTAGATTTAGCTCTACCTAAAGGTAGATATTTTCTAGATATTTCTTAGAGGCAATATTCCATCTCCTTTCTCCCTGCCTTTGTACAGGTTGCTTTTTTCCTTTCTTCTTCTTACCTGGCATCTTCCCACAGTCCATTCTGGGAATGTACTGCCTCCTTGTTCTTTGTTTTCTTCTAAACCCAGCTCAAATGCCAGCTTCTAGAAGCTTTTTCTGACCCTCCCCCCCAACAGCTGCTAGTACCTCTCCCAATAACCCCATTTTGTTGTTGTTGTTCTTGCTGTTGAGTCATTTCAGTCATGTGTAAACCATTTGGGATTTTCTTGGCAAAGATATACTGGATGATTCACAGTTACCTTCTCCAGCTCATTTTACAGATGAAGAACTGAGGCCAACAGAGTTAGGTGACATGCCCAGGGTCACACCGATGATTATTATCTGAGGCAGGATTTGAACTCAGGAAGTTGAGTTTTCCTGATTCCAAGATCTGCTCAATCTCCTGCATCATCTTGTATTTATTTTAAATATACTTATATATGCAGGTGTTACCTCCCCCACTAGAATGTAAACTTCACTGAATCAGAGCTTCACTGCTTATTTCCTTTTGGTACTGAATAGAGGGTAGTAGAGTTAGGGATCTCAATGCTTTTTCTCTATTTTCAGCTCTAGTTTGAGAGGGAACAACAGAGTAACAAGGTTGATTTTTGAACTTTTTTGCTATAATCTCCGTTTATTACAAACTGGTTGATCAACGCAATCCTGGTAAGTGAATAGCTGTCTGGACTTATCTGTTTTGCCCAGAGAAGACCAGCCTGATGAATTTCATAGTTTTCTTGTTCAAGGAAACTTCTAGCTAACTTAAAGTGTAACACCTTTTCAGCACCCTTTTAGGAATGATTAGGCTTTCAAAGAACTTACAAATGCTTCATTGGTTTGGGCAGAAGAGAGTATTTTTTCCATCTGGCAGACAGGGAGGAACAGAAAGTGAGCAGTTGGCAGAAAATTGGTTTCATTTGGTGTGGATATTTCTAAATGGACCAATGGCACCAAGGTTAGAAGTTTGAAGTTGTCAGTTACTGAGTACACCATATTTTTATAAATGTGCACCCATTCTCCTGCATAAATACTGATCAAATTGGTAGGAAACTGGCTCAGGTTATGTGTAGAATATACTATATTTATTCTTATTGAATTTTATATAAATATGATGTTATTTTTTGCCTTATTGCTAAGTAAACTATTATATTTAAGATCTAAAAATTTTATCATTGTGAGTGACTGGTTTATGTTTAGAGTGAGGACTTAGTAGGAGCAGTGTTTTCTCGACAACATCTATAACACTAAGAGAATATAATTATATGGTGATGATTCTTCTCTGGGAACCCAGATGTGCCAGTTTTAAGGCAGATTGGGATGAATGAATGAGCCCAAAGAATGAATAGTTGTTCATACATCCTGTTTGAGAAGTGTGAAGAAGTGCAGTATGGATGGTCACCTCATGTTAACAGGATACATATATTCTCTATTCAGGCTTTATTGAAAACCCTAATGTCACAGGACTCCAGTAGAGAAAAAAATTACATGTCTGCTCTGTTAACTCAGACCTTCCTCATCTTAAACTTCTAGTTAAATAGTTCAACTGTACATTATTCTCACCTTAAAATCCTTTGCCCTTTTTTTCCCATCACTGTTCATTACCACCCCCCCACTCATATAGTTTTAATTTTCTTTTTTTCTTGCCCGCATTCTATTCAGTGAGTGATTCTGGATGAAATCAAATTGCCAAATTGACTGGAATCTCTACACATTTATGCTATCTGATAAGTATAACCCTGAGAATCCTTTGATTATTTCTTAATTGACTTCCTGATATGATGCCTCTAGTGGTTGTTCAGAATCCTCTCTTTTCCTAAAGCATTCACATCTTTTATCTTAGGCATACCTTATCTCATCATTTACTAAGAATATAACTTCTAATTTTCTCCTGTTCTTTTCTCTCAAAAACCCTTAACAATATCCTTCATTCTTTCCTTTGCTCTAGTTCAGTGGTTCCCAAACTTTTTAGCCTACCGCCCCCTTTCTAGAAAAAAATGTTACTTAGCCCCTGGAAATTAATATTTTTAAAATTTTAATAGCAATTAATAGGAAAGATTAGATGCACCTGTGGCTATCACCACCCACCTGGATTGCTGCAGCACCCACCAGGGGGCAGTAGCACCCACTTTGGGAATCACTGCTATAGTTGCTAACAAAGAGGAGGTTCCTTAACAATGAGACACCTCATTTTTCTGCCTTTGATCCCATCCCATCCCATTTCTTATATAGCATCTTGCTTCCTTAATCCCCTACACACTAATTTTTAATCTCTCCCTATTTTTGGTTCCTTTCCTTCTTCTTATAACTATGCCTATGATTCCACCACCCAAAACCAAACATGGACTCATATTTTATCTTCAAGCCATTCTTCTTCCTAACTTCCTTAATTTTACCAAGCACACCACTCCTCCTTCCAGGCACTCAGATTCACAACCTCAGAGTTGAACTTCAATCTTCACTCTCTCTGACCAACCACAGTCAATAATTTACAAGTTCTTATGAATTCTATCTCTGAAGTATACCTTACCTCCATACTTTCTTACTACATTCTCACTACTAACACCGCTACTCTAGTTAGGGTCCCTGTCACCTTTTGCTGGACTATTGCAAAAGCATCACCAACTTCATTTTAAATTGTATGTCCTATAAACATCTCAAATTCAGCATATCCAAAATATAACTCATTATCTTCCCTCCCCTACAAAGACTCCTATGTCTTTCAACTTTCCTATTTCTTTTCAAGGTACCAGCAACCTTCACGTCACTCAGGTTTGTAATCTCAGTGTAACCTTCTCAACTCACTCTCACTCAGCCCATATAGTCAACCAGTTACCAAATTTTCTTATTTGCATCCACACATCATCTGTTTTATATGTACTCTTCTCTCCAATGTAGCTGCCATCCTAGATAACTTCTCATTACCTCTTGTCTTGACTATTACTATAGCCTTCTAAATGGTTTTCCTGACTCAATTCTCTTTCTTCTTGTTCATCATCCCCTTAGCTGCCAACATGATTTTCCTAATGTACAAGTCTGACTATGTCATCTTCTTCCTCGATAAACTCTAGTGCTTCCTTATTATC